>NW_028317874.1:2484210-2639473 GCF_062004578.1 Staurois parvus
CAAGAAATCAACTTTCATCAGTGTGGTGGCAGTAAGCTGATTAATATTTGGTTATTATAGGTAGCTCTGTACTGCTCCTTGAGCGATACTATAAGTCGTGTACTTTATTTGACAATGTGTACTTTATTTATTTTATACAACAAAGAACCCTGCTCCACTCTGGACTGTCTGCTAGCAAAACAACATTTTGTAAAGCACTTTCTAGTCTACAACTAACCACTTCTATAACAAACTCTCACCCCTGTCCTGCTCTGACCTGACCACTTCTGTCTACAACAGTTCACTTGCATCCACACTGGACTCACTTGCTCTTTTCACATCTTCAACCTCTCCCTCTCTTCTGGCATCTTCCATTCCCCTCTAAAATAGGCACTGACCATCCCCATATTTAAAAAGCACTCAGTGGAACCCACCAGCCTGAGCAACATAAGACCCATCTCCTTTCTCCTGTTTACCTCTGAACTTTTAGAACACTTACAACTCTCTGAGCTCCTACCTCACTGACAGCAACCTTCCTGACCCCTTACTGTCTGGTTTTCTCTCACTCCACTCCATTGAAATTTCCCTACTAAAGCTCTCTAATGATTTACTAACTGCTAAAACCAATGGCCGGTACTGCAGACTCATACTACCAGACCTTTCTACTGCTCTTTCCTGGTTCTCCTCATGCCAATCACAGCACTCTTTCAGTGTTACCTATAACTTTGTCTCTTCTCCACTTCCTCTTTCTGTAAGGGTCCCCCAAGTTTCTGTCCTCTGACCCCCTCCTCTTCTCCATCTACACCTCCTCCCTTGGTCACTTGATAAACCCCCATGGCTTCCAGTACTATCTCTATGCTGATGACACCCATATCTATCTCTCTACTCCTCACCTCACTCCTTCAGTCTCCTCCTTACTAACTTCTTAACCGACATGTCAGCATGGATGTCACACCACTTCCTCAAACTAAATCTTTCTAAAACTGAGCTCATAATAGTCCTTCCTGCCTGTGCCCGCTTCTCTAACATCTCTATCAAGATCAATAATACAACTATCAGTCGCTCCCAGGGGCGGACTGACCATTTGGGACCTGAGGGCCCAGGGTCAGTAGGGGGCCCCATGAGATGCCCCTGGTACCTTTCATAGGCTTTGTTTGGGTGTGGTTTGAGTGTGGGTGAGGACACAGGGGCCCAGGATCCCTTACTGCCCGGGGGCCCCATGAGTTGTCAGTCCACCCCTGGTCGCTCCTCTCATACCAGGGTGCTAGCTGTCATCCTGGACTCTGACCTGTCCTTTCAGTCCCAAATTCAATCACTGTCCAAATCTTGTAGACTTCACCTCTGCAACATCTCCAAACTTTGCCCCTTTAAATATTGAAACCAATATGCAACTTATTCACTCCCTTCTTTTCTCTCATCTTGACTATTGTAACTCCCTACTCATAGACCTATTTCTTTGCAAGCTATCTCCTCTTCAGTCTATAATGAGTGCTGCTGCCAGTCACTACCTTACCAATCGCTCAATGTCTGCCACCCTTCTCTGCCAATCCCTCCACTGATTTCCCATTGTCCAACAAATAAAATTATAAATATTAACAACAACATGCTAAGCCATTTAAAACTTTGCCCTGAGCCACATCACCAATCTTATCTCCAAATATCACCCAAACCATATTCTCCACTTTTCTAAAGATCACCTGCTCTCTAGCTCTCTTGTCTCCTTCTTCCATGCTCATCTCCAGGATTTCTCCAGAGCTTCTCCCATCTTTTGGAACGCCTTATCCCAGTCTGTATCCCAGTCTGTCTGGCTATCTCTTAGTCTGTCCGCATTTAAGTGATCCCTGAAAACGAATTTCTTCAGGGAAGCCTATCCTGCCTTCAGCTAGCAACTAAATCTTTTATTTCTCCCAACAGTTCATGACTGTTAGTTATTACCTTTTGTTCCACTGTTAGATTGTAAACTCCCGGGAGCAGGGCCCTCCTAACCCTCTTGTATTGCATTGTATTGTAGCTGTATTGTCCCTCCTTGTATTGTAAAGCACTGTGCAAACTGTTGTCGCAATAATAATTCTGTGCACATACACAAACTTTATTTGTAAAGGAGGGCAAAAAATTCAGCATCTTTCAAAGATAATAATCTCCATATTAATTGTGGCTGTAGTAAGTACAATATTTAAAACACATATTCTGTCCTTTAAACTCACTATTCTATTGCCTGTGTGCAGCTTGATATGCTTTTTTCCAATAAGCCAAATAGTGTGTAGAAACCTTAACAGTGGAGAAACAGGTGAAAAGACAGAAAATCACTCAAATAAATACATCAATACCACAAGTAGTAGTGTCTCTAGACCCAAACAGTACAGTCCACTGTCTCCAGTATACTATGTAACAATACACATTAATTGTATTAAACATTTTGAAGAGAAGATTGTATTTCAGCCTGGTGCTTACCTGAGATTGTCATTACCTCTCTGCTTATAATTTGAGAAAAGAGCAATTCTCCCCATTATTGCTGACCTGTGCCACTTAGTTGTAGTGATATGCTTTGTGGTTATCCAGTTTCTACCCATATGTATCTCTTTGTGTTACTGACAACTATAGAGTCAGTAGAAAATAATCTACAAGTGGAGGAGCATACAGAGTAATGGAAACACTTCTTTTAGAGGTACACTGCTGAAATAAACACACATATAAACAGTAGGAAATCTACAAACAATGTAATAATTTTTCAAATACAATGTACCTTTAAAAGTGACTATTATTCTTTGGAGTACAAGTTCAACCCCTTTAAATGCAAAAAAAATATAATATCATTGCAGTTAGCTTTTCTGTCTGCACATACAGTTACCCTTTTATTAAAGATAGATGAACTTATAACCCGGTTATTTTTCCATTCTCCTTTATGAAGTTTAATTTGATAATAAAGAATAAAAAAACACCTCATGCTTAATTCTGAGAAACTGGAAACTTTAATTGGCCTGTGCAATTAGCATGAATATACCGAGCCTGTAACTTAATTCACCTTCAAAACAGCTATTCAGAATGTTCCAATTATCAACATTTATATCAGAGCATTCTAAGCAGAATTCATTTTATTGCCATCCAAAGTCTTCAACCCATGGGGACACAATCGTTTCTCGTTTATTCTAAATTGGTAATGTGGGCAAGTCTGGGGTTTTATTTCCAATTAAACATTTATTTCAGAAAACTGTTTTTTGTTTTAACTTGTGAACTCAACTAAATCTACTGTGAGTATCTAAGTTAATTTTCATGGTTTAAAATCTCTGATGTACCATCCCATGGTGACTTACAAATAAAGACAAAAAGACAGTAACACTGGCATACTATGCAACTTTCTTTAACTGTCACACAGCATTAAAAAAAAACTCTACCCATATTGGTCAATGTAGCTAAGAGCTCAGGACAATAATGATTTGCCAAAAGCATTAACTCAGCAAAACTCTTCTGAAGGCAAAGAACTGCAGCACAAATCCATTATTGTCACGCATGTACTGTGGAAAGTGACAGATGGGATTTGGGTTTTCTTAACAGTCTAATGGGGAAGGAGGGTGTCTCTAATTGTACATTGAGTATTTTTTGATACATTAGGGTTTCCCAAATGTTTCTCAGTTATGTACCATCAGTTCAGGTTTTACAAATGCCACTTGTTCCCAGGGGCGGACTGACCATTTAGAAACACGGGCACTGCCCGAGGTCCCGGGGTCAGTAGGGGGCCCCATGAGATGCCCTGGTACCTTTTTCATAGGCTTTTTTGAGTTTGGGCAAGGACACAGGAGCCCCATGATCCCCTATTGCGCGGGGGCCCCATGAGTTGTCAGTCCGCCCCTGCTTGTTCCACTAAAAACTGCCTCACAAACTATGGTTAATTCCAAAGAAGAATGTTCATGTTGTGAAGTGGATGTAACTTAGCATAACAAATAAGTTGAAGCTGCTCACTGCAATCAACCAATTAAGTGCAAGCACAATAGTGAAAAATAAATTAGTGCTGCACTGGAATATTAAAGTCCCCTTTCCAATAAACTCCATTGTATGTTAAATCCAAAATAAATAAATAAATATAAACAATATTGTAAACCTATACTGATACTTAATATTATTGTTATCATATCACACATCAGTACAAGCTTACAATATAATTTATATGATTTATTTTGAATTTATTGTACAACAGAGTTTATTGGAAACGGGACTTTAACATTCCAGCGCAGCACTATTTGCTTTATGACTGGTATGAGAGTCTGTAAAGTGCATTGCTGCCATTTCACATATATTTTCACATATATTAGCATATTTTTTTTATCACATTAGTATATTTATGGTGGTGAAGCTTTGAACATACATTAATGTTTATTATTTTGCAATTTTTCTTTAACTTTGGACACACTGTTGAGATATAAACATAGCAACGCACGATTATATTATTTAAACTGCAAGCAAAAATTTCTTTTTAAACCACTTTACACGTGATTGGGTATTTAAAATACAGATATGCCTTATGTACTGGCTTTCTGAATGGGGAAATATACAAACCTATACACACTTCTGTTATCATGCATACTATGGTATCTGCCACTGACAGCGTGCATAGATTACGTTTAAAGGAATAGGTAATCAGCTGAATGATCAGAGAGTAATGCAGGCCATATATGGTTTTGAATTACGAACAAATTTTCTTTAGAAAATTGCAAATTTTGTGCATTTTGTAATCAGATGGTGTCACCATTGATTTCGAAATTCAACCAACCAAGCCTTTAATTTCACCTCATGTTGCTACAGAACAGAATTTTCATGGCCAAGAATTTTCTTTACTTTCCAGGTCACAGCTCATGCTAATTTCTTTTTTAATTGCATTTTTGCATGATTCTTCCATCATTGATTAGAAATTTGTGTTTTTCAAAAAATTTCCAACATGCTCGGTCACTTAGATATGATGGTCACTCGAAATCGGCCACTGATGTGGCCCACTAATGGTGTGAAATTTGAACAAGAATTCTTAGAAAAGATTTTCAAAAGAAAATGATTTTGGAATTCGACCCATGTATGGCCGGTTTAAATATAACTTGCAGTTTACTAAACAGGAGCAAAGTTAGAAGAAATAATGCAAAACAGGTACAGGATGGCAAAGAGCATGTCATGTATGCATTGCAGAAAACTACTAAACAGACTATGAAAGCTGATCAAACATGGACTCTTCACAGTAAAAGTCTTTGTAAATTTGGTCAAAATAAAATGTTGATGCATAGAATAATCGCTATAAGACTCTATAACAGGTATTTGGGGTTCATAAAAAAATGTCCTCGCAACTCTGCACTGGAATTGTCTGTGTTTGAACCTGTCAAGAACAGAGGCATGAATCTGTCTTAGGAGGTAGCAGCTCAGGCTCAAGTGACCTTGTCAGACTCTCCTGTCCTCAGTGCAGCTCAGCATTACTGAGCGTCCTTCCTGGCCACTACACCATCACAGAGACAGGTGCATGGCTGAGGGGTTTTGGAGTGGAGTAGGCAGAGACTAATGGGGAACTAGTTCCCCATCAGGTCTGCCTTGCTTTTAATTGACAAGGCACAGCAGGGTACAGATTCCATAGTTATGGCCCCTGCACTCTGTACACTATGTACTCTAGAAATCTTGTAGAAATCTGTATATTACATACTCATGACCATTGTACTTTTTGAATTGCACACCCCTGGTCCCTGCACTCTATACCTTACAGACTCCTGAATTATATACACTATATTGTACATTAAATACTTCTGACCTAAGTATTCATTGGGGCTCATTAACTAAGGACAAATAGGCTGTTAACTTTTCAGTGGAATATTTCCTTAGCTTAGTGAATGAGGTGAGGCTCTGTTGACTTTAATTTTGCTAGCACATGATTGAACAATTGCTGTTTTTTTTTCTTTGCATATGAATAGGTATGCTTTGCAAAGTGAATTTTCACCAATTCCTTTTAAAGTGAAAATTCTTATAGTGAACAACCCATGTGATTTAAGTAAATAAAACTCCATTGTGTCAACAGTTGCTGGTTGCTAAGCAGTCCCTGGTTTTTTGGCCAAAATTATTGTTTAGGGTAATCTCAGCAAAATGTTAGCTCTCTGCTGCCTACCTCCAGAGTGCACAAAAGCACATGCAATGGAAGTGTCATTTTTTAAAAAAAATATTGCACTGAGGCTTATACATATCTGTAAGACTCTCTTTGTGGCATAACAATCAAATCATATTTTATGTATACAGAAAGGTGTTGCATACACTCCTGAATCCAGGAAGTTGTAATATGTTTAAATTCTGCTATGGGCACTGTGGTCCATAGGTCTGGGGGCCCCCAGAGAAAACGGCCATAGATTGCATGGTAGGGTGAGCAATCTGTCTAGGAATGTACTGTATGGTTGTATTTCCAGACTGCCCTTGCTAAGTAATGGGTTTATTTCTCATTTGGTAAGTCCATCAGCAGTTATATCAGGGTGCAAATGAAGCTCTCACATGCCCCATAGCCCTGCAGGTAGAACATGGTAGTACCATCCACATTAGTGTGAAACTTCATAATAACTAGTAAGTGACACCATTTATGGAAGAACTCACTTTCAAAACAGAATCCTTGGTCTGAATATATCTTCTTAAGACTGCCATAAAGAAAGCAAAATTGCTTTTACATAATGTGGGCAGGGTTCTTGTTGGTCTGGTTGCATGACTTAGTTACATAGTTACATAGCTGGGAAGGTTGATTAAAGACAACAGTCAGTTCAAAGTATGTGTATGTGTGTGTGTGTTTATGTCAAAGCCATTTCCCATATCTTAATTTTAGCCTCTATGTGCATTAGAGAACATTTTTCAGTATTAAACCTCATTTGTCACGTAGTTGCCCACCCCTCTCTTATTGAGGTCTTCCTGTAAAGTTTTTATATCCTACTCTGAATTTATTGCCCTGCTTAGCTTTGTATCATCAGCAAATGCTGAGTTCAAACTAACCTCAATATCATTTATGAACAAATTAAACAGAACTGGTCCCAGGACAGAGCCTTAGGGTACCACAATTACAACTCCAGAGCATGCTATTTATCATCATCCTCTGGACGAACTTCTGTAATCAGTTTTCTGTCCAGGTACATACACCATTGTCAATGTCAACAGATGCGATTATAGGGAACTGTATTGAATGCTTTGGCAAAATCCAGATCCACTACATCAACACACCTTCCTCTCTCTAGATGACAGCTTATTTCCTCATAAAATGATAACATGTTGGTCTGGTCTTTTATAAATCCACGCTGGTTACTACTAATGATACTGTATTCACAAACAAATTCTTCGATATGGCCCCTTATCATCCTCTCCAATAGTTCACATAGCATTGACATTAGGCTAACTGGTCTGTAGTTCCCAGGTATATATATATATATATATATATATATATATAGGCCTTTTTTTATACTGGTACCATGTTAGCTTTTTGCCAATCAGCTGGTAGCATTCCAGTCACTATGCTGTCCTTATGCTTGTCCTTATTAGGAAAAAGGGTCTAGCAATAACCTGGTTAAATTCTGCGAGGACTCTCGGATGTAAGCCATCTGGTCCTGGTTAGTTATTCACATTAGGTTTTTCATGTATTTTTTGGACACTGGCTTCTGTTAGCCACAAGAGTACATTTTGTGCAGTGGTATTAGCAATATAGTCCTGTATATTATACTGCTCGTTTTCCACTGCAAAAATATATTGGATGTGGCACCTTGTACGTTAGCTGCTTAGTCTGTTGTCATGATAAGTCTGTCTGGATCTGGAGCTGAGCCATCCATTCTGTCACCTCCCATGGAGATTTCTGTTTGGTTGCATGTGGGTCTACTGATATCTGCCCTATGACAGTCATGGATGCACCACAGCATGTACAGTATGTCTTCCCCTCTTGATACACTATGGCCATGTCTAACAGTTCATACAACATAAAATTGGTGTTGCTTTTATCTTTCTCTTGCAAGATTTCTCTGACCTCTGTCAGAAAGCAGTCCTTCTAAAAATTGTTTCCTTAGCTATCTGTTCACATCACCACAACCAGCCCTGTGCTAATCATCCCCTTTCCATATGGAGTGTCTCTGTTGCTGTGTCTTGCAAGTCCAGTGAGTTTTGTTTTGCTTTCTGCAAATGAAAATAGCTCTAAAGTCCTCTAATCTTACCACATGGATATACACTGCTTCTAAGAGGTTAATTATCTTGTCAAGGGAATCCAATTCTGCCACTGGGAGGTGTAGGGTGAACCTTCTTGCTTCCCCCTCTAGGGCATTAATGGCCAGTTCTGCCATCCTCTTTCATCTGCAGGAAAGATAGGGGTAGCAGTTGGGTAGGGTCTCCTCCCAGTAGACAAGTCTGTTGGAGAGTTTGTGTGTTATTAGACTTCTGCCTGGCTGCCACTCACCAGTTCTGATGTTGTGAAGATAGGGGTAAGTGGAACCTGGGTGACGTCATTGAGTAACTATGGTCATGATCATAACAATGTTTGGTCAATGATGTCACCTGATGACATGGAGTGGCCAATCAATGATGCTGTGTGGCAGCTTGCATCCTAACAAGCAAAGAAGTTTGCACATCGAGATCTTGTCATTTACTGATGACATTAAGACCACCACTAAATTAATAACTTTCAGTCGCAGTGGCAGCCAGAGACTTGTGTGGGTGAACAGGCCAAATCTGTCTATTTAGTTTGCCCATTCAGTAAACCATGAATAGTCAAAGTTTGCTGAGAACTCTTCATCACATTGAACTTGAGTCCTATCCCTACTATAGACCTTACTCAGAAAACCTCTCAGAAATCTATCTTGTCATTGTTTAATGCCACAAAAAAGTAAAACATTTTTTACTAAATAACTTGTTTAAATGTCATTTATTATAGGAATAACTTTTATTTTTAAACGATTATTTCTAGTAAATCAACATCTTACATCAGCAAAATAGCCTTAATTTTATGGAAATTCAAACTCTTTCCTGGAATGGCAAGTAACTTTTCTTTGTAAGGTTTTATGGTGTAGCATACTACATTCAATCATTTTTATTTTCTGTGATTTTATTTCTCTAAAGGAAGTACACAAATCGGGCAGAAACACAGGCGCATATAAACTATGTAAACCAGAAAGACCCAGACATAAAACAGACACTAGCACATGGCATTGAAGTAAATATTAAGAGAAAAGCCTGAAGGGCTTACAATGTAGTTGATTTTATAATGTAATATTTCCATATCAAATGTAAATCTAGACTTCTGTCACACAGGAGAAACCACCATGTTACAGGGCAAGCCAAGCTAATTGGAGATCAGGAAAAACTATGAAGAATGTTTATATAGAGTGTTACATATAGCAAACCATCCACAACAAAACAAAAGTAAATGGTACACATCCACAGTCTGACAAAAATAGATAAACATCAATAATATATTTAAACTTCAATGAATTGAACACCAAATATATAGCCAGAAAAACAGCATCTTTACTACAACATAAACCTAAAGTAGATTTAAATCTACTCACTAAAATATCATTAAAGCCTTAAAGTACCACTAAAGGTAGTTTGTATATTTTTAATAAACTCTGATTACACTGTTCAACAGGTAAAAAGTTTTGGGCATAAAATTAGCTAATCTTACATAATTTTGGGGTGCTGAAAACGAAAATGACCCTAAAAAATGTTGATTGGCTCTAGTTTCCATGATATATTCACCCATCTAATGACGTAAGCCATTCAAAATTATGATGCAACTTCAGCTGCATATTGCGCAATTGATACTGGTGACCAATAGAAAATTGCATGTATACTGAGATGATGCAATATTAGCCTTTAATTGCATCACTTCACTGCATAAAAGCTGCAGTATCTGTAGCTGATTGTAGTTCGACAGCGTCTTTACATTTCGTTTTATGCTTATATAGGCTACTCAGTAATGCCCCGAACTTGTGTGAATAAAGAAGATAATTTCTGCTATATCTGCGGTGAAATAACTTTTATCTCACAAAAAAGGAGGATAACAGGAATGATTAAGAAAGCCTACAACTTGTATTTTGGCTGCAAGATAGGAGACCAGGACAAGAGCTGGGCACCACATGTATGCTGCAATTCTTGTGGGACGGCACTGGAGCAATGGTTGAATGGAAAAAAGGCATCTATGCCTTTCGCTGTGCCAATGATTTGGAGAGAGCCAACAGATCATGTTAGTAATTGTTACTTTTGTATGGTGCCTCCAATTGTAAAAGGGCTAAATAAGAAGAAAAAGTTATCTGTGCACTATCCAAATATTCCATCGGCAATACGTCCAGTTCCTCATGGAGAGGGGCTACCAATTCCTAAAGCACCAGAATCCTTCGTGGTTGAGTCAAGTGAGGAAGAACCTGAAGCGTGTAGTCACGTGCAGTTGTAAGAGATAGCCCTTTCCTTGAATACAAGAGAAAAGCCAAGAGAAGCAAAACCGACACAAACTGAAGACAAAACTAGTGAGAATCCTAAGTATTAAAATGATTCAACTTAGCTTATGGCTATAATTTTTCTTGGTAATCCTATGCAATATATTATGTCATTTAGGCTTTGTTATGTAGTCAATATCACTTGCTTTATATTTGTGGAAAGACATCTATCTATATAATTATTGTGCATTATGTAGTCATTACGCCTATAGTAGAAAACTTTCCGTTTACAGAAAAACTAGAGCCAATTGACAAATTTCATTGTTATATTTGAACTCAGAATGTGAAATTCATTAAGAAATGGATCCTTTTGTTTCCAAAACTGGCAAAAAATAAAAATTTGTTGAACAGTGTTACAGGATTGTCAGGAGACTGAGAGGAGTCTTGGCATGTCTTCTATGATGATTGACATGTTCAAGCTTTCTAGGCAGTAGAATCCTCCCTTTAACTATGCTCTCCATGACTTTAAGGTGCTACACTGTAGGCTTATTGAAAACATCATAACTCAAAAGATGACAATGCAGCAATTTGGAGACAAAGGAACCTGTGTAGTCTCTTAATTAAAGAAAGTTGACCACTGTGCTTTCACCTGCAGGGGTAAAAGGTATATTTCTCAATGTACATTTGTGTTTCGTTTCTTAGAAAAATCGATTTTAGTACAAAAATGTGATTTTCAGAGATTCGGATGTATATAAATCTCTAAATGGACATATCAACAAATGTAAACAAATCTAAAAAAAGTTATAACGGAATTAACAGTTGCATTTGTTTCATTTGGATGACATCACATGATTCGATAGTAGTTTGTGCCCATGTTGAAATTAATTAAATTTTCTAATTTTTTCGATAATTCCGATTCGAGTAAATGTGTGATTTAAATTGAATTTTTAATTGTCACAGTCAGTTAGTTCAATTCTGCAGTCTAATTCAATTCTTAGGTTTGGAAAATTGGGAGCCACCTAGCTATGCATTATTAATTTCATTGCATTCAAAAATATTGAATCTTTTCAAATACTTTTTATATATGAATATCGAATCAACCCAAAATATATAGCAATATTCTGTAAAAAAAAATGCTACATTGTTCAAATCCACACGAACTAACGAATATACCAAACAAATGCCAAATATAACTAAGCGAATACCAAAAATGAATTGGTTCAACATAAAGAATATGTTGAAACAAAATTTATCAATGACTGAATGCATACAAAACAACGAAACGAAGCAATGAAAATGTCTGGCATGCATATGTCTATTTCTCAATATCCTTGCATTTATATAAAAAAAAACCCCAACATATTTTACATCTTACAGAGTTTTATTATAAATTGAATATAAGATTTTGACTATAGATCTTCTTTAATGTGATAATGCTTTCAAAAAACATTTTCAATTCCGTTATGTATGCAATTTTTATTAAAACAATACCTGATGATCCTGCTATCAAGTGCCTTTTTCAGGCACTTCCTGTTTTAGGATGACAACGGTCTACCAATAATGCTTCTGTTCTGTCAGTTACAAGCAGCCATGCCAACACACATTGATCCACCATTGTCACTATCAATAAGTCGGTCAAGAGCAAGGATGGGCAATCAATGCAGGAGTAAGTAAACGTAGACAGAAAGGGGTTTATTTACTAAAGCTGGAGCGTGCAAAATCAAGTTCACTTCTGCATAGAAACCAATTAGCTTCTAACCTCAGCTTGTTCAGTTAAGCTTTGGCAATAAAACCTGGACACTGATTGGTTTCTATGAAGAAATGAGCCTGATTTTGCACTCTCCAGCTTTAGTAAATAAACCCTAAAGTGGCTGGAAGAGAAAAAGCTGGAGGAGATCAGCAGCGCTGAGATGCAAAAAGGGTTCAAACAAAAAGGGTTTATTATTAAACAATGTTAAATTAAAAAATTATTAAACAATGTTTATGATAAATAGTGCTTCAGAAAATTAAGAATCAACCTGTTGTTTTTAGATCTACTTTAATAGCAAATTTTCCAATAACATTATTTGCGGACAATTGCAGGGTATAAGGTGTCATAAAAGGTTATAGACAGATACATACGTACCTACATACATATAGATACATAGAAAAACTGATTTATTTATAATTTACGTGGATTTATATAGTAGTCAATCAAATATTTGCTTTAAATTTGTACATGCTCCTTTAAATTAAAAAAAAAAATTCTGGAAAGTAGAAGAAGGGAGCATGGATTTTAGTGTTCCGTGAGGCTAAATTCACATTTGTTTTACTAGGTCTTGAAATTAAGATCTTCTATATTATTGTGTACAAAATATTTTCCTTGTGTTACTGCTTATTTCTGTATACAGTAGCCCAAGCAGATGTTTGCATTTAAATTTACTGAAATTCAACCATCCAATATCCACCATGAAAAATTGTGGCTTTTGTTATATGAACTTGCAAAGACGTCAGTTGAAGCTTGATTTCATTTGTTTGTCTTTCAACTTCGGTAACTTCAAACTGAAAAGAAACAAACAAAGCATGAGCATACAATGTAGCCAGACTTTCAGAAGACAGATTACTCTACAGGTAATAAAACTGATTCCACTTCACTTTGTTCTACACAGAAATAAAGTTTCTAGAAATACAATTTCTATATGAGTGGCTCTGACCTCAATATAAACACTCAAAGTCATTTTCTGCTTGCCACTTGTAATCGTTAGGTCTGAAGAAAAATGAAAAAAAAAAATGAAATATGATAAAAGTCTGCCAATGTTATGACTTAATTTCATTATAATCGCATTACCAAGATCTTCAAATATTTCATGTTTATTAAAAGAAATGAATGGAGTTGCTGGGGAAGGGTAAACGGAATGACAGGATGGATGTAAGGAATCCATCAGAAAGCTGTTTTTCTGTCTTTCCAGCAGACAAGGAGAAATAACATTTCATTCTGCCTGTGTCTTGCTGCAGAATGTATGTGGGCAAACAAATTACAAATGGAAATAGATTTCATTTTGTGCTCAGGCAGCACAAGTCAACAAATGTTGGTGAATTAAATATTAAATCTGTTGATGTTATTTGTTCACTTTTTTTTCAAAAGGACCTTTGTCATTGAGGGGTTTTTTTTCCTTCCACACACTGAATGACAGATCATGTATGTTAAGCTGCAGAGAGTTAAGAAAACAAATATGCTAAAGACAGACTGATACACAGGTGAAATGATAGATAGATAGATAGATAGATAGATAGATAGATAGATAGATAGATAGATAGATAGATAGAAATTTCTACTGTAACCAATGACTGTATCCAATGGCACTGACAGGAGGACTGTTATAACAAGAAAGGTATTGATTGTGCCTATAATGCCTGCTATTCAGCACTTAGATCTGTTTAACAAATTAACAACATACAAGTGCCTTTTGAAAGTGATGCATTGCATTAAAGTAAAAAACATTTTTAGGCTTCATGTACACGAGCAGCTCCTAAACTCGAGTTTAAGAGCTTTTGGCATTTTTTGCCAAAGCTTCTAAACTCAACATCATAAAAGCTTATGTGTCCATGTAAATTTGTAGAGTTAGGAACTACAGAATATCCGGGTCCCGTGATGAGGCTCTGTAGCTTATGCATGTATTTGGAAATGTGTGCTAACTAAACCCCTGTTTTTAACGCATAATGTTAGGCAGGTTAATTTGGTTTGTTTGCAGACTGGTTGGCGAGCTGAGCTGGGAATTTTTCTCTCTTGTTGGATTATACACATAGGCTTTCAGCAGAGTTTAGGAGCTGCGACGTTTAGTTGAAGTTAAGCCTCCCTCTCCTGAACGCGGAAGTATCGAGTTCAGGACAGGAACGTTTATATTCCGACTGTGGGAAAATGCAAAATGCAGCAAAGTCATGGCAACTGCAGCAACTGCAGTACCGTATTTTTGCTCCAATTTGCGTTTTTCCATGGCCAGAGGCCATGGTAGGCTTGTGTACTTGAAGCCTTAAGGTCCCTGTGCTTCCCCTTCCCTGTGTGAAGGGGAAGATAGGGTAAAAGAGATCAGCGCTGTGCACAGCTGCATTTCTTCTCTCCTCACTTCTTCTTCACACTGTAGCAATTGTGCACACAGAGATGGACGTGGTCATCCATCTTGCTAAAGATCCTCCATCTTGTATCTCTCTCCCTCCTCCAATCCCCCCCTCCCTCTCTATTGAGTGACACTTGGTCCCTGTGCTCTAGGGTTCAGAAGTGCACAGGCTATCAAGCACAGTGGGACAGCTTCATGGTTATAAATCCCAAATTAGCTGGTGCCCGGGTGTCTGTTAGCTTCTCAATCTGAGAGAATCGTAAAACCATAAACCAGTCCTTCACTGGGCTTCAAAGACATTCCAGCTAGCTGTAAAACAGACTCACATTTAAAAACCCACTTTTCCATATAATTTTATATCTGGAGCTGGGAAATAATTACATAAAAATCAAGCATATATTCGGTTAGCTCAGTTTAATGCAAGTCGTCTGATATCTTACACCCCCTTGTTGAAATCTACAGGAGAGCAGAAAACGATATCTCCTTAACCGTCCCAAGCAGGTATGTCATATTTAATATCTAGACATTCAGCAGATGATTCTGCTTATTAATCTACTAGTGGCTAGGCTGCTACATGCACTCAGGGTAGGTTATTGATCATGATACAAACTGAGAGGGATTTTGGTTCTAGCTTGGGTCTCTGCCTAAACACCCCTCCCCAAATGAGGTGATTGGTTCTCTGCTTTAAGGAGACACCCTGTTTAGTTCCTAGAAAAAGGCTGTTATGCTGGGAGCAGTTAAGTTGAAGTTGAAGAAATCTCCCTTTTAACATCGGAACCAACTTGGGAGATAACACCCCTTTTGCTCTGAAACTTGATCTGCTTAACCCAGGACTTTTGGCAAGTACTTTACCTCTCTAAAACTTCTTTCTGTTATCTCTTTGCTGTGTTATTGCTCTCTGTATTTACATATATATATTGGCTACATCTTTTTCTGTAAATATTGTTATTGCACCCTTTTGACCTTTTTAGTAATAAATCCTATTATCTGAAAAGTGTTGAACTATTTTTAAAGCTCTTTAATGCAAACTAAGAATCCCTGTCTCTGAAGAGCGCTACTGTGTGTTTTTAAAACCTCTATATACAGTTGTGTCCAAAATTATTCAACCCCCACTGAAATTGAGTGTTTTGGCCAGTTTGACATTGCTTTTGATCATTCAGTCATCTTGCTTACATTTACATTAAAGAGGCACTTGTAGGTCAGACAAATATAACATAACAGTTATAATGAAATAACCACAAATGTCTTTTCTGTGCTCACAGCATTATCAGTTTTATTCAACCCCCAAGTGACATTCAATCTTAGTACTTAGTACAGCATCCTTTTACAGTTATAACAGCTTTTAAACGTGAAGCATAGCTTGACACAAGTGTCTTGCAGCGATCTACGGGTATCTTCGCCCATTCTTCATGGGCAAAGGCCTCCAGTTCAGTCACATTCTTAGGCTTGCGCACTGCAACTGCTTTCTTTAAGTCCCACCAGAGGTTCTCAATCGGATTTAAGTCTGGTGACTGCGATGGCCACTCCAAAATGTTCCAGCCTTTCCTCTGCAACCATGCTCTAGTGGACTTGGAGGTATGCTTGGGATCATTGTCCTGTTGAAAGGTCCAACGTCTCCCAAGCCTCAGGTGTGTGACGGACTGCATCACGTTTCCATCCAATATCTCCTGGTACTGAAGAGAATTCATGGTACCTTGCACACGCTGAAGCTTCCCTGTACCTGCAGAAGCAAAACAGCCCCAAAGCATGATTGACCCTCCACCATGCTTCACAGTAGGCAAGGTGTTCTTTTCATCATAGGCCTTGTTCTTCCTCCTCCAAACATAGCGTTGATCCATGGGCCCAAACAGTTCTAATTTTGTTTCATCAGTCCACAGAACACTATCCCACAACTTTTGTGGTTTGTCCACATGGCTTTTGGCATACTGCAGTCGACTCTTCTTATTCTTTGGAGACAGCAAGGGGGTACGCCTGGGAGTTCTGGCACGGAGGCCTTCATTACGCAGTGTGCGTCTTATTGTCTGGGCTGAAACTTCTGTACCCACATCTGACAAATCTTTTCTCAGTTCCTCAGCAGTCACACGGGGACTTCTCTCCACTCTACGCTTCAGGTAGCGCACAGCAGTCGAAGTCAGCATCTTCTTTCTGCCACGACCAGGTAGCGTTTCAACAGTGCCCTTTGCCTTGAATTTGCGAATGATGCTTCCTAAGGTGTCTCTTGGTATGTTTAACATCTTTGCAATCTTCTTATAGCCATTGCCCTTCCTGTGAAGAGAAATCACCTCTTCTCTTGTCTTCCTGGACCATTCTCTTGCCTTCACCATGTTTGTAACCACACCAGTAAATGTCTAGAAGGAGCTGAGTATCACAGTCATTTTAAAGCTGCCTAATTGGTGCTTATTATGCTTGATTGCTGCTCGGTGACATCCACAGGTGTTTTCAATACCTGATGGAAAGCACCTGTATGAACCTCTGTTCTTCAGAGTGGTAGTCTTTAAGGGGTTGAATAATTGTGGCAATGAAGAAACCACATAAGAACCATTTACTACTGTATTACATAAACAATTGATGTCATTTTAGTTGCATTTGGGTAGTTACAACGTCCTTGTAGGATTTGATTCTGAATACAATTCCAAATGTACACTATAGTCCCTAAACCCCTTTACAGCATTGGGGGTTGAATAATTTTGGACACAACTGTATCTCTGCCTGCAGTGACAGTGGTATACAGATGATTATTCAAACATCATAGTGTTATTGCTAATATTGGCGAGTTTCCTCCTACTCTGTACAAAAAGGCGGTGGTGGCACTGTGAAAAGTTAATTGTGTAATTAACCTGACCCAGTAACAATTGCTCTCAGGCTGTGGTACATAGGTTGTGGTCCATTAACTGGAAAATCTTTGTGCAGGGTGCAGCTGAGCGTGGTATTGTTACGCACGTGACAGCACGGTTTAGATTGGCTAGTCCTTTGGTCATGAGTTGGTGAGAAGGGCTTGGGGTCTGACGCCGCGATCGTCACACACGCAGAGACACAAACAGCAGCAGGAGCCATTGGCTCTTGCTGCTGTCATTCAAGTGTAGGGAAGAGGAAGTGGGGGGGCAGTGCCAAGTCCCACTGTGTGTGTCTATGGAGCGTGGCTCCACAGGTTGGGAGTGAGCACACAGCGTTTGTCCGCATAGCAAATGGCTTGCTATGGGGACACACAAAGAGGAGGAAGAGCCAGGATCGGGGCCACTCTGTGCAATACCACTGCACGGAGCAGGTGAGTATAACATGATTTTTATTTTAATTGACAAAAAAAAGACATGAAAAACTCCAACAATGATAGACTGTGAAAGAAAGAACTTTATAGTTACTTGTACAGAAACCAGTGAGCTAAAACTGGTCTCTTGAAGAGCTCCCAGTGATGATACTATTCAACACCACTGGTGCAATAAATACATGTCCTCCCACTAGCCGATGTGGTTCTTCCCACCGACCCCTATGTCATTGCAAAGCCAAGTACTGGTGTAGAGGTTGACGGAAAAACCACAGCAGCCAGCCGGGAAAACTACTTCACACACACACAAATGTGTGGAATAGTGTCAGAGCTGGAAGTTCTTCAAAAAGAAGCAAAGTATAAGCTTATTGGCCACCTTGCAGGCAAGAATAACAATGCTTTTTCAGAGACTATCACTTCTGGAGTTTTCTTTCTCCCCTGGACTGAAAAGATTTAGGCCTTTTAGGCCTTTTTTACTTGTCTATAAAAAATGCTACCAAAAGAGTACGGAACATAAAATCATAACATTATCATACCAGCAGACACAGCTTACTAAAGTGTTATAGAAAATCATGACTAGATTGTAAAGATAACAGATCCACTTATATGTACTAATTTATTTACTCCTTCCTGCTGGCGGCACGCATATATGTGGCCTCTCAGCAGGTGGGCCTTAACGCAGATAACGCTCCCGGCACAGTTACCAGCGGCCAATGGAAAGCTCTCGCTCTCTACTTGCAATCAGGAGTTTTCCGATCATGTGACCACTGTGACAGCCAATCACGGTGGTCCCATGATCACAAACCCTACCCCGCCTCCAGACATCTGAAACAACTTAAAGGGCCGGGAGGCGCCAGCGCAGAGGAGTTACAATAATAAATCCACTTATTTAGATAAAATTGGATCTGGAGTCTTAGGCGCCCATGTCATAAGCAATGGTCAAAAAGATATATATTGGTCATGTGATCCCTGTGATAGTCAATTGCAGGGGTAATCAGGAAACACATGAAATGCTTGCAGCTTTAAGATGCCTTATAGGCCAGCAGGTAGTGGTGATAGGGGGTAAAACCAAAATTGTAACTCTGCCCCAAATTACATCACCAATATGGTCTCCAAATATTACCCAAACAGTCCTCTCTGCTCCTCACATGACCTCCTGCTCTCTAGCTCCATTATCTCCTCCTCCCATGCTCATCTCCAGGACTTCTCCAGAGCCTCCCCCATCCTCTGGAACTCTCTACTCAATCTATCCGACTATCGCCTACTCTGCTCACTTTTAGGCGATCTCTGAAAACCTATCTCTTCAGGGAAGCCTATCCTGCCTTCAGCTAATAATGGAATCTTCTATTCCTCCTACCAGTCCATCCCCAACAGTTATTACCTGAGAGCAGGGCCCTCCTAACTCTCTTGTATTGAACTGTACAATTGCTGTATTGTCTCCCTTTATATTGTAAAGCACTGAGCAAACTGTTGGCACTATATAAATCCTGTATAATAATAATAATAATAATAATAATAATAAATTGTTACTACAGGATCTCCAAATTCAGGAAAAAAACTGAAATATGTCCAGAAAAGTATACGTATAACCTGAAAAACAGAAAAAAGAAAACATTACAGCAAAATGGACAAATATATTTGAACAAAAGTAAAAAGTCCCCAATAGCCTTACTGCCCAAAGGCTTCACAATTTGTACACATTTGCATAGTGGAGATTAGACACATGCTTTGTTACCATGTTACTGTATTTCCAGGCATAGTCACATGGGGGTGTACCTATGTTTATGCAAATAGCTTCACTAAGAAGGTCACTATTTGTATCGCTTGTTCAGGGATGCTCCTTGTGGTGATGAAGGAAGAGAGTGGTGCACCAGAAGCACTAGGCATTCACTGTTGGTTTAGTAATTCCACGGGTTCCCTATAAAAATGATGTGTTCTGTGTTGTTACTTTTTTTTATATGATACATCTTCCAAGTTCAGTGAGCAATTGACCTTTTACAGACTTGTCATGCCACTGATGAACATATTAACCTTTCTATGTCCAATCAATACCATACTGGAATTCCTGATATCCAGGAGAAACCACATTCTCTAGCATTGTGTAAGCAGGCTTATATGAAAGTTCAATGTAATGGATCATTTTCATTATTACAGGGGCTGATAGCTTTTAATTACCTTTTGTTTATAAAAAAAGAAAAAAAATAAGGATATAAAAGTATCAAAAACATAAAAATGAAGTCAAAATCTATCTTTTGCTGTGGATATATCATGGCAATTCAAGATATAATATCCTTTATACTTTCAGGAAGGTGTACATTGTGTTCTAGCAACAGTAATGGAAGTGAAGGTTAAAAGAAGAAACGCATTGTTCTCTTCACAAGGAAATGTCCTAGGAAATAAATGCTACTATATTCAAACGATTCAAAAAATAAGGATTGATTTTCTTCACAGTATCCGAAGTGTAAATGTAATCACAAGCTATAAATTGTTGAGAGGAAACATTACCCCCCACAAAATATATTAATAAAGCAATGAGCCAAAAAAAAACCAACACTTTTTAGAATGTGTTTTTACTTTTGTCTGTGTACCCATAGGAGAGATTACCCCTTACTTGCTGTTCTGGTGACAATACAGATGTGACGAAACATGGTGACAGACCACGACCCTTTTCACCAACCTGTGACAAAAGACTGGTCCACCACACACCGTGCTGTTATTTACGCAACAATGCCACTCTCAGACTCACCCTGCACAAAGATTCATTAGCTTGCAGGACCACAATCTAGGTACCAGCAGCCTGAGAGTGATTGTTATTGGGTTAAGTTAACTAAGTAAGTAACTCTTTAAACTGTTACCACCTGCTCTTACCAAAAAGCAGGAAATTTCACAAGATTAGCATTTACAATTATGAAAAATAAATGCCTGTACACACACTGTCACCGCAGACAGGTATATTCAGAGGGTTATACTACAGTAGCGCTCTTCAAAAGACAGGGATTCTTTTAGTTTGCATTAGCGCATTTAGAGACAGTTTCAACACTTTTCAAAATATAGTTTAACAATGAAAAGGATAAAATGGTGCAAATAAAATATTTACAAAAAAACCCCAAAGGTATTACAAAGAAACAAAGAGAACAAGCAACAGCAAGACAAAGAGGTGAAAAAGGTGAGCAAGGTGTTATTGGCTCTCATAACTAGACAGATGTCCCTTGGTTGATGGTACACAAGATGGTACACTATCAACTTTTGGAGCAGTCTCTGTTTCTCTGATATCAAGGGGGGTGTTGGCAAAGACCATTTGCCCAATTTAGAGGCTGAAGGGTGGCTATGGGATGTCCCTGTGTTTATGACTGTAACATGACCTTCCCTTACACACAGTTTTATATTATATTGACTGTCTTCTGATATGGATCAAATGCATTCTGGAAACTGGTAAATTATTGTTCAGCATTACATTTTGTACCTAAGGATTCTTGCTATACAATAGCTATTAAAGAAGACCTCCCCCCACCCCTTTTTATAGATAAATACATGAAGAAGATCTAAATCATAAATAGTTACACTTACCTAGCTTTCTGCTGCCTCTCCTTTTTCATGCTTTTTATGATGCCTCTCTGCTGCTTCTCGCACACACACCACCGTTTTGAAAATCCTGCACAATTGTATACACTATTAATGTTCATGTGCGAGATAGAGCACATAACCTCATGCAGATCATCTTGTGCATGTGCTGTATGATATTACATTCAAGTGGTTCTAAAGGCAAAATGTTTTCTACTTTCATGAATTCTATGCATGAAGGTAAAAAATTGTCTGTCTGTGTGCTGCTCCCCCCATAGCCCCCCTAATACCTACCTGAGTCCACTCTCAATCCAGCGATGTGCACAAGAGCCTCGGCTGTCCCAAGACTCCCTCTCCTCATTGGCTGAGACATCAACGGGAGCCATTGGCTCTCACTGCTGTTAATCACAGCCGCCAGTAAGCCATAAAAGAAAAAGCAGGGGGTGGGACTGAGCCTCAGTTTATGTGTCTAATAGACTTACTATTGGGGGCACTGGGGGAGGAACCAGGAGCGCCTGCGGGGGGACTTGAAAAAAAGAGTATCAGGCTACTCTGTGCAAAACCATTCCACAGAGCAGGTACGTATGACATGTATTTTTTTTTATTTAAGCTGAAGCTTCGTATCACTTAAAAGACCCAAAAACCTTCCTCCGAGACCTCAGGGAAGGCTTTTTTTTTTTTTTAAGTTAACACAGGTGACTGTAACATCACATGGTGCATGTGTACATACACAGTATAATAATTTTGTAAGATCTCTCACATTAGGAAAAAGATCTCCTTGAAGGCACTTGATGTCTTCTAAGGGGACATCAGTGCGGCCGGGGGGCTGTGTCATCAGTGGCTTCAGGAAAATCAGGAAGTGGGTACATGAAAATTAAGCAAATCTAAAAAAATACATACAGTGCCAGACAATTTCACATCAGCATGCAGAAATGCATGGGGGAGAAATAAGCAGGTGGTTGAGTTGCATTTTTACCGTCCCCAACTGCCCTACTTATGTAGGTGGGACTGTATACTTGATGTGGCCACAATGCTTTATCGGTGAGGAAAAAAAATATATTTCCTGTTGTTTTTGGCAGTGAGTATCACCCATGAACGTGACCCATTCAAAGAAAATGGGGGCCGCCGCAACTGCCCTGCAACTGCATGCAATGCATGTGGTTGCGGTGTGGTGATGCAGAGTTTTAGGGGTTACATATCTCTTCCTCACCCCTTGTCAAACACCCTTTGAAAAAGCGATCCACTGGGATCATTCTTCAGAAGGCAATGCTTATGTAAACAAGCTCTTAAAGAGTTAAACAAGGACTGTCATTATGATCAAGATCTAATCAGCTTTCACTCTACAGTTTTTGTAAATATGCAAAACATATATCTGACCTGCATCTCCATTTACAGCCAAGCATACATGTGTTTGCTCATGTTATATAAATCAGTAACATTTACATCAGCAGAGGTCTGCTTATCATAAAATATTATGACCTCAGACAGCTGTATTTTCCTAACAACACTAAAGACTTTGCATTTTGCTTTCAGCTCTGGTCACTAAAACATCTGACAGAATAAACTACTCATTAGGCAATTAACCCCCCTTTTTGTGCAAATTCATTTTTCATGGAATTCTTCTTCAAAGGCAATAAGAAACCACTACGTTTTCTCTAATAGATGACAAAATAAATTAATGTTAAAGTAATGAATTTTAGTCCCACCAAGCATGCCCACACTTCCCATTCTCTTTTATGAATGTTAAATGCTCCCAGGTACGTCCATGAGCAGAATGAAGTAAACAGAAGCAGTCTTCGCTGTGGACATCGTGAGCCTGTTTTTCCATAGGAAGTAATGCACAGCGAGGAGAAATGGGACAAGTGGCAAGGGCCCTGCCGAGTATCATTTGCACCACATTACCATGTCATAAAAAGCTGACTTGTTTTTACAATGATCTCACACAGACTTACGACCAACTGGATATTTCTACTGATGAGAGGGCAAACTATATGGGGAGACTGTGGATGATAGTATTCTTTATACAGTTAAGTGTATGATTGTTATTGGGCTTTTGATAAATGTGTGGCGACATCTTGACCCTTCAAATACACCAGAGGCTTTGCTAGGGTCCTAAAAGAGTAGAATGTTGTGGGGCTTGTACCATAACATTGAAAAGGGGGCTGAGGCTCTTTTCTTGACCCCATGTCATTTCTTCTTTCTCTATATAGTTTCCCCTCTCTCTAGATATCCTCTACCTTGCTACATTCTTAGAAAACTAATCCAGGGTTTGTTTACACTTGTGCTGAGTGCCTATCACTTTACCGTGCATTTTTTATGTGGTTTTTATGCTTTTGTGATGCAGTTTTAAAGTGTTACTGAAGCTTGGCAAATGCCCTGTGTACGTTGTGTTTTTATTTGTTTTCAAGGGGAAGTGAGGACAACTGTGAAGTGATGAGGAAGTTGTCAAGTCTGAGGCATGGTTAGATGTTGTTGTGGTATTTGGTGTTTTTGGGGGCTCAGTGGTACCCTCACTCATCAGTTTTCTGTATTATTTGTACCTCAGCTCAGCATATTTCTAGCTCATCGGTTTCCTGGCTCAATAGGTCTCCCACTCAGTGGTTCATGGGCTCAGTATTACCCTAGAATACTAGATCCCCTGCTCTACAGTTTCCTGGCTCAGAAAATCCCCGCTCAACATTTTCCTGGCTCATAGTACCCCCTGCTCAGTAGTACATCCCCCCTAAGTAGTACCCTCCCACTCAGCAGTACAATATCCCTCTCACCAGTCAGTAGTACACCCCTCCACTCAACAGTAGTACATTCCCAAACATTGGCCAACCCCTCCTCTCAGTATTACATTCCCCATACCAACCTTCCCACATGCTCCTCAGCGTATTCCACCCCCTCAACTCAGTAGAGCATTTCCCTCTGGCTCAGTAGTAACCTACCTCCCTACTCAGTAGTAATCCCCCTGCCCACACTACCTACCCCCCTCCCACTCTGATGATCCTCCATTCTGCTGATCTCCTTCTGATCCTCTGTTCTGCTGATCTGATCTCCTGCTCTGCTGATTCTCCATCTTTCACTTTCCTTCTTGGTCCTCGTTCTAGTCTCTGCCCACCTTCCTGCTGTATATCACTCCCACGCTGTACACTGTGTGTGACATCTGCTGATTCCCTGCTCTGGTCCCCATTCACCTTTCTGCTGCTCCGCTTTGAACACCACAGCCTGGACCTGAACACAGAGCACAGCTAATGCTGAATAAGTGTCCCACAACAGCTGCAGGTGTGGTTAGGGAGTGCATTCATAAACCTCCGTGTGCTCAAGGGCGGTAAACTATAGAATCACATTTGGGATAATAAGAACAAGAGGACCTGAGTCATCTGCCCTGGGTGCAAGGATCTAGCAATGTCCATGGTATAAACACTTATCTATGAGTAGCTGTCATATGATGACTATAGATGACTATACAGGGAACACTTTTTGTGCTTTTGCTGTACATATGCATCTCTATCACTTACCCTAGGACATCCTGCAAACACATTATTGTGCTTACAATTAGTGATTATGATGACTAAAGGCAAGGCATTGTCAAACAAATGGAATGAGGGACTGAGCACTGCTCAGTATCAAAGCAAAAAAGTTTTTTTTTTCAAATCCATTTGGTGGGGAGCAGCGATTTTAATCACTTGTTGTCCTGCCCACAGTATTTTTACTGTGGGTGGGCTGCATGTACAGGCACAGCAACAAACCTGTACATCATTATGGACATGTGTCATCATCAGGTTACACATTTTCAGATTATTTCCATAAGGTTTCCAGCTTATCATTCTTCCAAAATCTATATATAGCAATAGTATTTAAGTTGTGGAATTTTCTATCAGAGATATTTGAAAAATAATCTGACTTTTTTTGTAAGGTCAGGAATTTTCTTCCATGTTTTCTATTTTCTTCCAGAGAAGCAAAGTTAGCAATAGTTGCTCAGGAATAGGGGAGTTAAAAATTTGGCAAACTTCATGGACTTTTTTCAGCCTGGTCTTTGTAACTGTTGTGTTACACTATTTGATTTATTATTATTTTTCTGTGACCATCACTTGTTTATTATTGCTCTGTATCTTTAAGCTGTATTCTCCTTTCTAAGCTGAGGTCTTTCTCTCACCGTACTTGTGTATATCCCCTCCCCCCTGCTTCTCTCTGGTAATCATTCTACTGTATCCTGTCTTCCTGAATGCATCTTTCCATGAGGCTAACAACATTAACGTTTTTCTACCTATGATTATTCTCCATTAAACAGAACATTTTAATGGGTTTCCTCATCTTACTTCTGCAACATGTGAGTTTATTAATTGAGTTAAACTGTCTGACCCGATGCAAGAGATAATTTCAACACCACGTTGTATAGCTGTATACAATCGCTGGAGATAAAGTTTATCGTCTCGTAGTTGAGTCAGAACAGTAACTATTATTGAAGTGTCACGCATTTGGGCCAGCATGTACTGTAGACTCTTCCACAAATTACTTTTGTAGTATTTCATGTTTCTTCTGCACAGTATTCTGCTGCTCTGCAGTCCAAGCCGCTTTATGCCCACAGTGACAGGAGGGCGGTGTGATGTGTTTTAT
This sequence comes from Staurois parvus, assembly GCF_062004578.1. Lineage (NCBI taxonomy): Eukaryota > Metazoa > Chordata > Amphibia > Anura > Ranidae > Staurois > Staurois parvus. Next base: position 2,510,109 of record NW_028317874.1, read on the forward strand.
TGCACCATGCAGCTTCCTTTTTTTATACCAACATTATTAGAAGTGTACAATGTAACACTTCATTCATATCACTGCACAGAAGTTAGGTGAGGTGCACTTCTATGCAGTAACGTGTGGGACCGAGCAAAGCAGTGCAATATTATGCATCTCTGTTGCATAATATTGCACTGCTTTGGAACACATTGTAACACTGCATTCTAATGTGAATATAACACTCAGAAAACTATTGTTTTCTGTGTGTCATTGCAGTTACATGCGGTTTTCCATGAGGGAAAAACACAGGCAACTGCACCTAGTGTGAATAGTCCCTTAAAGAGTTACTAAACCCAGGACCATGCATTCATTATATCTGGGCTCCATTAACCTCTGTTCATGAATAGTAACCAGAGGACTCAGGGGACCTTCTCGGGCTTTGTTTTTTGCTTTTATCAGAGGTTTTCAGGTTGGTCATGTTATGTGCAGTGTCTCCTTTCTTTTAGATCTTCCCTGGTAGTGGGTGGTCCTCAGTAATACAGAGAGTGATGTTGTATCATTGTATGTGAGTGCAGGGTGCCATGGTGATGCTCCCCAAGGAGATGGGTCTATGACTCCCTGTACTCACAGGATGTCCTTTGTCTTCTGAGTTAAAGTGTTACTAAACCCTTGACCCTGCATTCACTATATTTGGTCTCCCACAGTACACAGAACATGGAAATGCAATTATTTTAGTAAATATAACGAGCTATATACCTTTTCTCATCAGCGGTATATAGCAGTTTTGTGACTTCTATTAGTGTCCAGCCGAGCACGGTTAAAGCTTGTAGGAGGAGTTTTAATTTTGCTCTAGGAGGATGCAGAACCCCTGACCTCTGTCTGGACAGTGCTGATTGACCCTGTGCTGATCACATGCACTATCCCAAGAAAAAAAAAAACTCTCTTGCAATACACATCAAACAGGGCATGTGCAGAGCGACTCCGTATGATATGTCTTATCAGGAGATAAGAGGGGGACACTGGAAGAAGGGAGGATCAGAGAAGTCAGGATCAAACAGCCTTTTTACACAATGCAGAGGATTAACCACTTAGGTGCCACAATGAGTATAACAAACATGCTTTAACGCATATACAGACTGATTTTACTGTTGTGGGTTTAGTAACATTAAACTTTCCAAAACATTTTATTGTGCCTACAATTTGCAAAGCAAACACTAACAAACTGGAACACTTCTTAGTACAGACAGTTTGACACAGGCACTTAAACTTTTCACTGCTAAGAAAGTGAGGGCTATCTCACAACAGAGCTGCTTGCAGTTGGCCAGCTCAGTAACCCTTGTTTCAGCAACCTTGAGGTTGTAGCAGAAGACTCTGCTGATTAATTAAAAGCTGTAATCAACACTGAAAAGCCATGTTCACAGCTATTCATATAAAATGTGGCCACTGCATGGCGATAATATGTATGTCTGGATCATTTTACCACAATGCATGCCAATGTGCATACAAAGCACTGTGTATTGGGCATTGCCACAACACATAAGAAGTGTAAAGCCAATCTTCAGATTTTTAGGCAAGTTACTTTTTTACAGTTGGTTTTTCGCCAGTTCACAAAAAGGAAGAATTTTAAATTTACAAATATCATTTAGTAACTGAAAACAGTTTTATATTTTTGATTTAGTAGCATATTTATTAGTTATGTTGTGTTTGTTAGTGCTAATACTGATTTTAGTGTATTGTCATAGTAAATATTGGTTTGATTAACATTTGCGTGACTATCTTAGGATGTATAAAATCAACAGCCCCAATCTTTTTATTCTATGTGTTTTGTGCTTTTACAAAATATATGGTTTGGGGGTATTTTACAAACTTTCAAGGTTGTAAGTAAAAAATAGTGATATATACGATAAAAAAAAAGTGAAAAATTGCAAAATACACTCTCCAGCCACTTTACTAGGCATATCTGTTCAATTGCTTGGTAACACAAAGTGCTAATCAGCTAACCACATGGCAGAAACTCAATGCATTTAGGCATCTAGATGTGGTGAAGACGACTTGCTGAATTTCAAAACAAGCATCAGAATGGGGAAGAATTGGGATTTAAGTGACTTTGAACGTGGCATGGTTGTTGGTGCCAGACGGACTGGACTGAGTATTTCAAAAACTTCTGATCTACTGGGATTTTCACGCACAACCATTTCTAGGGAAATTGAGACTCATCAGACCAGGCAATGTTTTTCCAGTCTACTGTTATCCAATTTTGGTGAGCCTGTGCGAAGTGTAGCCTCCATTTCCTGTTCTTAGCTGACAGGAGCGGCACTCGATGTGGTCTTCTGCTGCTATAGCCAATCTGCTTCAAGGTTTGACGTGTTGTGCATTTAGAGATGGTATTCTGCATACCTTGGTTGTAACAAGAGATTATTTGAGTTACTGTTGCCTTTGTATCATCTCCAACCAGTCTGTCCATTCTCCTCTGACATCAACAAGGCATTTTTGTCCACACAATTGCCAGTCACTGGATATGAAAATCCCAGTAGATCAGCAGTTTTTGAAATACTCAGGCTAGCCCGTCTGGCACCAACAACCATGCCACGTTCAAAGTCACTTAAATCCTCTTTCTTCCCCATTCTGATGCTCGGTTTGAACTTCAGAAAGTCTCTTAACCACGTCTAAATGCCTAAATACATTGAGTTGCTGTCACGTGATTGGCAGATTAACAATTTGTGTTACCAAGCAATTGATAACGAGGCTGATTAGTGTATGGTCTGACCTCCTAAAGTTAAAAGTGGAACAGATCCTGGCAGTGAAAGATTTAAAAGATATATATATATATATATATATATATATATATATATATATATATATATATTGCCTTTATTATAGCAAGGACTAAAAAATAAAGCCAGCCAACAGGTGGTGCTCTCAGCTCCTGCTTTTCAAAGAACATTTCTGCTGTTTTCTGTCTTAAGACAGACACAAAGGTTGGAAAGCACAATGAGAATTATTCATATTGTCCCTGTTACAATCAGACACATGTAGGATATGCTGGATAGCCTGTCTGAACTAGGTAACGTGGTTTCTCCCACCATCCCTTATGGATGTCTCATACCTAATAATGACAAACTAATAAAATAAAATATGTAATTATTATGGCCAGAAATTAAACACACACAGTTAAAATTACAATGTCCCCTCCTATATATAGTCAGTGAAGAAGGGACCACTAACATTGGTGGTTAGTGGAGTAGTGTCTCCTTATATTTTTACCCAGTGAAGAAATGCCTCTACATTGGTGATCTGATGAGATGTGCCAAATATACGATTTGGGTTAGTCAGAGTGGTCCCCCTTTACATTAGTGGTCAGTTAGAGGAAGAACACTCCATTAAAAAAGGGTCAATAAGATAAATGTCTCTTACAGACAGCTTAAAGTATCATAGGTGTTACTGGAGAGGCTCCACTGGTCCCATGCCCTCAAGTGATGTTGGCCCCAGATTTATGCAGGCAGGCATCAACATGACAGTGCTCAAGCAAGCCCTATCAATCTCTGGAGGAACACTAGTTGAGAAAGGTTATTAAAGAAGCTCAAATTGAACCTAAAAATTTAAAGTGTTTATAATAGCAGGTTTTGCATTCTATGCATAAAGGTAAAGAACTTTCTGCAAGTAGCAAACTCCCCAGCCTCACTAAATGCTTACTTTAGTCCCATCTTGATCTAGTGATGTGCACAAGAGCAGGGGTCCTCTCTCCTCACTGGCTCAGACACAGCAATGGGGATTCATTGGTTCCAGCTGTAGTCAAACACAGCCAGTGAGGAGGGAGCAGGGGTGGGGCCGAGACAAGTTCTGTGTGTATTATGGTCACACAGAGCAAGCTTAGCAGCAAGCATGCATGAGTGCCTCCATAGAAAGTGGCTTACTATGGGGACACTCTGCAGGGGGGAAGAGCCAGCAGCACCGGGGACCCCAGAAGAGAAGGGTCAAGCTGCTCTGTGCAAAACCATTGTCCACAATGCCCAGAGTAATACATAGCTCAAAGGGGACCTGGCACTAAAATGCAAGTTCTGCTTATTCAGTAGTAGACCACCCATAATGTAAAATTCTGACATTACACCTGTAAAGAAAAATTAAAAGCTACAGTATGCTCTCCTTATGCATGTCTGTTGCTCAGGAGAGAGTGATGTTACAGTTCTCCCAGTGACATCTTAGAGTAGCAGAATATTCCACATCTTGTGAAAAAGGCACTCCTTCACATTCCCACAATCTTGCCAGAAGGATTGTGATTTTTCACAGGCAGGGGTCATTATTGAATAGGCAAACCTTGCATTTTAGTACATGATCCACTTTAAACACTCTGGGAGTGATTTACTAAAACAGGCATGCACAGAATCTGGTGCAGCTATGCATAGTAACCGATCAGATTCTAGTTTATTTTTGTCAAGGACTAACTGAACACATTGACATTAAAAGCGGATTGGTTACTATGCACAGTTACACCAGATTTTGAGCACTCCAGTTTCAGTATCCCCCCCCATGTTCTTGAAATACATTGACATTAGAAGCTGATTGGTTGCTATGCACAGTTACACCAGATTTTGAGTGCTCAAGTTTCAGTCAACCCCCCATTGTTCTTCATAGTTAGAGATGTGTGAACAATAAAACATTTTCTCTGGATGATGTAATCCCATGATCATCAGGTTTGGATCTACAGATCCACTATTTTTTCCTCTTCATTTAGTGTCCCCCATCATTTTACTACCAATTTGAAATCCTTAATAAGATGCCAAAATATAAATAATCTCTTCTTTCAAAACACAAACCTAGTTGGTAAGATAATTTGATACCTTCTGCTGCTTATGTTCAAACCCCTTTTCTATGTCCTGTAATGAAAGCACCTAAAGCTTTGCTTTGAATAAAAATAAGGTATTCAAGAAAAAGCAAAACTTTCAACACACCCTCATTCCTCACCTTCCAGATGTAGTATAAAATCATCTAACTGATTTTCAATTCAATAATTAGAGTGTGGGAATGCCCCCAAATTCCACATCCAATTTTCTATTCTCTGCTCAATTATGTTATTTATTAATCTACAGGAAATATTTTAAACAATCTCTTTAAATTAATTACTTATGTCACAGTGAACAGGCAATGGTTTCAATGAATCCCATCACCAGTGTTCTGTAAACAGGAGTAGGTAGGTGAGTGGGATCTTTCTGAGGATACCAGATACAGTATGTGGAAGAGCCAATGTCCAATAGTACCAGGCTAGTGTGGCATTATAGTGCGGTATGGGAATCTTACAGACACTCTGGAGGTGCCCATCTACTGGTGAAGGACATACAGGATAAAGGGATACCACATCTTATGTCTTTAGCAATGGATCGTTCTTTGAAAAAAAATTGTACAGTAAAGAAAAAAAAAATTGAAATGCATGGCAGTAATCTGCCTCTACAAATCATTCCCACCTGGGTAGGATTTAAAATTCAACAGATTGGTTCATCTTTATCCACAGCAAATGGCTGGAGATAGACTGTAAAAGTAAGACTTGAAAATCCATACAGTAAACAGAGAAAGGAAGAAAACCTAATCCTTTGGAAGGAGCCAAGGAGTACAGAAGTAATACTGTAAAATGATGCAGCCACCAAATGTTTCCCTATTCACTTAGCAGACTGTGGACAATGCACCTCTAAAGCACGGCACACAAAGCATAAAAGCACTCCTAAAGAAAAAAAAAAAATCTTACCATTCATTCTTCGCAGGAGTGAATGCAAAATAAACGCTGCTTTTCCATCATTAAAATTTTACAGTCAAAATTAGAACAACATTTAGGCTCCCAGATGTTTTACTATGTCCGTATTCAAAGAAGCATACTGATTTTATATTCATTAAGACACGCAAGGGTTTCCATGGTCGTCAGCGTTAAAACACTTCGATAAAGGCTTGCAGCTTGGCAGACTGCTCCTGGTGCTGATTCTGCAGAAACCTGAAGACTTAGCACTTTCTCTTCATGGTGAATTTCTCTTTTTATAGTCAGCGGCACCTGTCTGCACTGACTTTTATGCCCATTTAATGAAGACTTGTTTTTTTATTCATTCACTATTGCTGTTTCTTCTCTAATTACTTTATATCTTTAATTTTTGTTTGCAAAAAACACATTATATGGATGTTTCATGAAAAAAATATCTTCCTACACTTTTTGCTGGCTACCTATAATTTCTTTGTGTTTTACTGGGCACTTTTATTCTTTTAAAACATAGTTGTCTTAAAGTTTCATCCAAGTATGATTGGTATTATTTGCTTTAAACAGATAAAGAAGATAAAAATACAGGGATAGTAAATTACAATTGTCCCAATATTAAAAATACTACTCAGAATTATCATAAATATCTAAACATTGCCACTATTAGGGGGTTAATAAAAACAAAAATAAAAACAAAAAAAAAAAACAGTAAGAAGGGTGCTCTAGCCCAGTAAATTACCCCAAACATAATTTACTGATAAAAAAAATTTGAACATATACTTAGAGCACTGATGAAAAGGGTATATCCCTTGAAACATGTCAGTATACTTGCTTTATACAGTGTAGTATTGCAAAGGTCTTCTATATTCGTTATACAGGTCTTAGAGGCACCAAGAGACCTTGTCCTAAATTCATCTATGCTTGTGATTGTACAATTTTGTGAATATATTTTAACTTTTTTTAATCAACGTTTAATTAATGTTTGAGGTGATGAACTAGCCTGGTGTACCCTTCTTGCTGTTTTTTCATTTTGAATCAAAGATTTCCTCATCTGAAAAGAGCTGCAAAGCCATGAGTGGACCCTTGGCACCAACCATATAGCTTGACCAGTCAATCAGCTTCTTGGTCAACAAGCCTTTTGCTTCCAGTCAAGTTCCTTCGATTTGGCCTTTAACGCTTGAGCACTGAAGTGGTGTATGCTTTACAGGAGGTTGATCAAGTTTATATGTCATCTAAATACACTTTTAAGGGACAGGTACAGAAATATACAGTATAGACCACAAAAAGTCTTTGTAAGTCAAACTTATTTATGATGAGAAGGCCACAAGAGGCTCAGCCAACCTAAAAACACTTCCAGACACCTTGGTATTTTAGGGAAATCCCAAAGTTGCCAAAAAATCCCAGTCTAATAATAAAAAAAAAGTAAACAAACTGAATGCAGCCAGTATAAGAGTGAGACCACCTTTACATTTTGCTGAGCTAGCTGTGCAAGGCAACCTACAGTAGGATGGCATTACATTGCCTTAGGTAGTTGTATAATTAATAAGAAGATGTGGAGCTCACACTGATTTTCTTTTTTTTCTTTTTTTTTAATTGAGCAAGATGTTGTCATGGCCTTGAGACAGTTTTTGCGTGGGGACTGCTGTTTTTCTGTGCAGAATTTGATTTACTTATTGGTTGATTGATTTAATGATTGATTGATATATTACAGGCTTTTACATAGCACCATCAATGTATGCACCTCTTTACATACGGTATTTTGTAATAGTCATAACCATCATTAGTGTAAATATTTAATAAAATATTTTTCAACTGTTAGCAATAGTGAGGTCTGGTAACATGTTAGCTATTGTTGCAGATGGTTTTGAGTTCAAATGGTTCCATTCTTGGGCTAACTTAATTTATTAAAGATGAAAGCTTTCAGGGCCTTCCGTCTCTCCTTTTCTTTAGGCTTTATACAATTCATATGAATAGCTAAATTATTCTGACGTGGCTACTATGTCATCTAATTCCACTAAATTAGTGGAGTTAAAATTCACTGACATAAAAGCATTCAAGATAGTCTGAATGTTTGTAGCAGTACAAATAGGAGATCATTTTGCATGCATGAACCTTCCACAAACTGGCATATACAGTATGCTATAAATGCATCATTGAAGTGGAAGGAAAAGTCAAAAAAGGAAGGTCTCTACAACTATACGCTTGACCAACTCAAAGAAATGGTGGATTATCTGCTTGGACCAGGCACAACCCTAGCTGAAACTGACTGTTATGGTAAATACATTTGAGCTATTTTAGTCTAAATCACATTCAAAAGGAGCATGCACAGTGTAGATATTTGAGAGTGTTTAATAATCTTCAAGCTAAAGAGGTCCAGTTATGTCAAACAGAGAGGAAATATTTTGAGTGTTTTCAGTGCACCTGTACAAGGTCCTGTAAGTAAAGGAGGCTTTGTCCATATAACTAACTTTGAAAACAGGAAGGGTTGCACCTTTTTCCTCTGCACAGGAACCCTCTACTTTTACAGCTTCCTTTGATTTCTTATGATATGTTTCAGTTCTGCTAACTATGCTTATTCCAGCATTTCTGGCCATTGATATGATTGACATGTCACTTGCCTGAGGCTCTGCCATCATGTCATTTGTCTAAACCAAACATTCTCATGTTAAATTTCCACATGAACATATGTTGTGCATACATTATAAGTGCTGATGTCCAGGTCATATTCAAGGATGTTACACTGTATATTTTGCTTGAACCATATGTAAGGTATTTTAGTTGTAGCAGCACGGTATCCCTGAAAATTGTATTCAGATGTTGAGAAACTGATTTTTATGCACCATTAAAGATATCATCTTAACCTACGCTCATTTGTGGTACTTTCCATGCTAAAGACAAAAATTCCAGGACCTCTTTGCATATAGATGTTATCCACAATTTTTGCTGAACATTTATCATAGGTGGACAGGTACTGTGTTTCTGAACTAATAAATGCCAGACAGAGAAGAATTCTGCTTCTGTGTGCTAAGAAAGGGTTTGATTTACCTTATCTACTCACTCTCATCTCACCCACTGTTCCAGCTGTTAAAAGTACCAGACAAGAGTCGTCTTATGCAAGCATCTGAATATTCAGTATTTAATTTTTTAATTTGTTTAGGCTTACTCATCAGCTTCAGGACCAACTACCACAGATTTACTGCGGCACAGTGGCCCCCCATGTGCCAGATCATCTGCATGTACACCATCCGGCATTTCAGGGTAGGGGGCACGTGCGCAAGTGCCGCCCCTTCTGTGCTGTCATTCGCTACAGCACAAGCCAATCAGCAGGGCCCAGTTAATGATTTATGACCGGGACCTGCTGACTGGCTTAGCAAATGACAGTTCAGAGCCGTGTGTTTACTAACAACACAGGGCTCTGAACGGACAGCAGCAATGTGCTTGTTGGGAGAAATAACAGACACATTGCTTAGTAAAAGCAGCACACATTACACATGTTAGACACACAGTTGTTGTCCCTTTGATTGCCCCTAGATAACCCCTTCCCAGCCAGTCTCATCAGTACAGTGACATTGTATAGTATTAGCATTGATCACTGTATTAGTGTCAATTAGTTAGTTAACACCCAGTGTCATTTAATGTCAAATGGCCCACTGCACTGTCACAGTTCCATTATAAGTCGCTGATTGCCACCATTACTAGTATAAAAAAATAATTAAATATTCCATTGTATATATAGCATCATTTGTAGATGCTATAACCTTCAGACAAACCAAGTAATATGCACTTATTGTTTTTTTTTTTTTTTACCAAAGACATGTAGCACAATACATTTTGGCCTACATTTGTGAAGAAATTTGATTTCAAATTTTTTTTTTACCAGATATACTGTATTTTATAGCAGAAAGTTAAAAAATACTGTTTTTATTTTTATTCTTATTATTTTTTTATATAATAAAAACTAAAAAACCCAGTGGTGAACAAATATCACAGAAAGAAATCTCTATTTGTTTGAAAGAAAACGATTTAAATGTAATTTGCATACAGTGCTGCATGCCCACACAATTGCCAATTAAAATAGCAGAGTGCCGAATAGCAAAAAAAGACCTGGTCATGAGGGGGATAAAACCTTCCAGAGCTGAAGTGGTTATGGAAGATTTATATTTGCCCCCTATTCAGCTTCACTTTACCTAAGCGTGTGACTTTAGCAGGCAGAGGTCATCTAAATCTGACAATTGCTACCCTTACACAGTGGGGTTGATTTACTAAAGGCAAATAGGCTGTTCTCCTTGCAATTTCTTTCTTAGCTTAGTAAATGCGGTGAAAATACACTTTGCAAAGAAACCCCATGACATGTAAGGAAAATTAAAAAATACTGTATTTTTGCTTGTACATAATTGGATGATGAAAGTTCACTACATTGACCATGCTAAGAGATTATTCCTGTGCAAACTGAAAATTCCCTATTTGTGTTAATAAATAAACCCAATATCAATAAACTCCCCCAATGCATAGCAAGGTGAAAAAACAAAACCTAGTAGTTTATAGTATTTGACAGGTCTGTTATTTGACATTTTTATAAACTCTCACAACTTGAGAGATGGTGTGAATTTGGGTAACTATAGGCCTTTAACACACATGCTAAAGTGTCATGATAAAATAAATAAATAAATGTAAATAAGGCAAAACTAATTATTTAATAAGTATTCTTGCATGATTATACTTTTATTGAATATTCAGAATCTTTTTTAAAATGCATCTCAACTGCAGAACAAAAATGAATTGGAAAGCAGATTACCAGTCCTTAAATGTGATGGCTGCAGTAGTTTTAATTTTTCCAGGTAAGAACATTTTTGAAAAAAAAATACAGAAATTACCTGTTGATCTTGCCAAAAATGTAGTGTTCTCTTCACTTTCTGCAAGCTGAAAAGAAACTACCATGTAATTGAGAAAAACAAAAGGTAGACATGTTTGATGTTAAGCCTGTGTGACAACTATTATTATTATTATTATACAGGATTTATATAGCGCCAACAGTTTGTGCAGCGCTTTACAATATAAGGGAGACAGTACAATTACAATACATTTCAGTACAGAAGGAATAGGAGGGCCCTGCTCGTGGAGCTTACAATCTAAAGGAAGGGGGAGGTGATACAAAAGGTGCTAACTGCGGGGGAACAATGGGGGGGGGGGCAACTATAGCTCCTTCCATAGATACAGTGTAGCAGTGAGGGTAGCCAAAGTAACAGGAAGTGTGTTAGTTAAGCAACTGTTTATAGGTTTAGATATGCTATAAACCTGATTTCAACTGATTCTTTTAAAGACTGCCCAAGAGATTTGCCTGGAGAAAAACCAAGTAGTCTGTTAATTATGTTCTTTGATTTAATAATGGACATTGAAGTTATCTATCACCTCAACAGTCAAAAGAACATTTTGCAAGCTAAAATGGTCACCTCCTTACCTTCCTGGAGAGACTTTTATGTAGAAAATTTTCAGGTTTAGATGATTTAGCTGGCAAAATGTATGTGCATGCATATTTTCAGGAGAGGAAATGTTCTCTATGAAACAATTTTACAGTGAATGGACATTAGAAAATATGTTAATATTGAAAGATTTTTTTTCCAAAGCAAAATTGTAAAGAATATGAAGTGCAGTGATGTTGTTAGTACTGCAATCCAGAACAGCAAAGAGCCACTGGAAACTTTTAGTCTTGCAAGTGTAGTCAGATGAAGGAGAACTTCAAACATGCTCAATAGCTCTGGTGATGTAGCTCCCATACAGCAAGGCTTCCCTTAATGGGCACCCAACAGTACTCAAATCATAGAAATACAGAAAAGAGCACAGGACCAAAATCAGATAAGAGTCCAAGATAATTTTACTTGTTGATAAAAAAAAGTCATATAAAAAAGTCTAACGCAATTCAGGAGAAATATTTATCAAAGGATAGAACTTGGGACTCAGAGACTCTTTGGACTCAGAGAAGCCTCTATTGCTGCTCAGAAACTGCTGTTGTTCCTCTAAGAGGAGAGTTCAATACTGATTTTAATATACTGTAGATCTGTGAAGTCACTGGTTTCCTTGAGTCCATCCACGTTTTATCCTGTGTTGAGCTCTGATGACAGGGGAGTAGTGCTGCCCCCCAAAATGTGTTGGATGTTTTTATTTGACTTTGTTATCAACAATAAAATTATCTTGGACTTTTATTATTGCAATAACATTGAATATCCTGTAAGAGAAAATTATAATCTTAGTATTAAGTATATTTATTAGCAGTTGTGTCCTTTATGTATTGTTAAAAATAGCAATGTGATAGGGTTTATTCACAACATAGTAAAATGACAATATGTTCAATAACCTATAGCAGCCAATTAGATCTTAGTTTACTTTACAAGTGGTCCTGTGGAGGGTAGTTGCTATAGATAAATGATAAACATTGCACATAATCAATGCGCTTCATCGTTATTGGATGTAATCAAATTAGCTAAGAACAGCCATTACATTTTTTATAATGCTAGTTTGTAGAAATATTTTAAATTAAAAAAAATGACAGTAGAATAAGGTAGTATATGAAACAGCAATATCATAGGATAGGAACAGAGTCACAGAGTCGACTCCATTTTTGTACACTGGGGGCTATAGTTCCCCCTGGTGGTCTGGTTGATCTCTTTCATACATCCAATCTGCCCCTCTGCAATGCATTTTATGGTATATAAAAGTACATATTATATATGTATTCCATGTTTATCACTATTATTAACAATGTTCATCAATAATATAAATGTATATAAAATAAAATACTCTAAACCAGTGGTGGGCAACTTACTTGATATAGGGGAACTCAAGTCCAATGACACTGCCAAAGGCCCACAATGTTACAAAAATATGGTAGAAGACTACAAAAATGCTATGGGAAAAAACTGCAGACAGTCTTGTTGGATGTGTTCAAGACTGGGAACATGCTTTAAGGGGAACTTTAGCTAAAAATCTAAAATTTGCCAGCAGGAAGGTTTTCTTATTGGAGATGTGACATACTATGGGGTTGATTTATCAAGAGCAAATAAGCTGTTCACTTTCCAAGGAAATTTTCCCTTAGCTTAGTGAATGAGGTGACGTTCCACTGACTCCCATTATCAAACCACAAGCAAGCAAAAATACATCTTTTTTTCCTTGCATGTGATTGGGTATTTCTGCAAAGTGAATATTCAATATGTGCACTAGACAATGGGAAAATTCCCTTGCAAAGTGAACAGCCAATTTGCTTTATTAAATTAATCCCTCTTCTGCAGTAAAGTATTCTTATCCTTATCTTTGCAAACTCTTTTCCTTGTAAACTTAGTTGAGTATGCGCAGCTCAGTGTACAAACCCGGCATCTGCCAAGTCTGCAGCTGAATTAACGCCCATACACATGCATGGGAGTTACGGCATGTTGGTCTGGCCAATGAAGATGGCTGAAGATCCCGAACCTAGAAGAATCCAGAGAAGATGACAGTGCAGATGACAGTACAAAAATATGTGGCCTCTCGGCAGCTGGGCCTTGATACAGAGAGGCCACATATTTGAGTACCTGATTTAGACAAATGTGCATAGAGCCTCAGTGCCTCACAGAGGTGCAAGTAGTGATCAGGACCTCTCCGGTCATGTGAGCACTGTGACTGCCAATCACAGTGGTCACATGACCCTAAACCCCACCCCACCTCCCGGTATCAGAAACCCCTTAAAGGGCTGGAAGGTGCCAGCTCCAAGGGGTTAAATATTACTTGTGCTACATTTGATATTTCTCTCAGCAATGTCCATTATAAAAGACCAGAGAAAGAAAAAAAAAAACAAAAGCGAATAGGGATGGACAGCACAGGAAAAAAGTGATAGAGCATGTAAGAAATAAACCAAATCATTTTACTATTAATATCCAACCTGAAGAATTGTCTTCCTTTACTGGCTTGAATGAGTATCTTCAGTAGGTAGGGAAAACGCAAGCTATTGTCTTCAGAGGCACACAATTGTCACACAATAAGTACCAAAGAGCTGCATGCTAGGCACCAGATTCTACACACTCAAAAAGTCAATATTTGCAGAATTAAAAAAAAAAAGTAACTACAGGATCCGCAGACACTTTTAGTATCAAACAATGGTACTGAATTATACTGGACTTTGTCCAAGCCAAAAATAACAACACTTGCAATTCTTTATGATTTTCCTTCAGCATTTCCACTCTCAATGACTTGTCAACCATTTCCCTAAAAAAAGTCATGAAATTCATGCTGGCACCTGCAGCTAAGACCTGTTTACACCAATAATAACCATTTTCATTAATATAATGCTTGTACACAAAAAAAACTGGACACAATTTCTTTGTGGATTACATTCCCTGAAGTAGAAGAACTAGCAATGTAAACATTTTACTAAATTCAAATTTGGGCTATTAATATACTGTAGTACTCAGTGCCATCACAGCAACATTAACCATTGAGATATATGGGGTTGATTGCTAAAACTGGAGAGTGCAAATTCTGGTGCAGCTGTGCATGGTAGCCAATCAGCTTCTATCTTCAGCTTGGTCAATTAAGCTTTGAGCATAAAACCTGGAAGCTGATTGGTTACTATGCAGAGCTGCACCAGATTTTGTACTCTCCAGTTTTAGTAAATCAACCCTATATTTAACAAACATTCACAATAGTATGGTAGCAATAATCCTTCTGGGGAAGACGATTTCATTTTATTTTATCATAATAGCTGATGGCTCATGTAAGTCAGGGATTCAAGGCTATTCCTTCTACTAGGAAAACACTTGTGAAGCTCCACTGAAAAAACATGTACAGAGTGACCAGTTGCATATCTACTGAGAAACAGCAGAGGATTGAAGGTATTATATTCTAATCCCGCTCATTCTTATTTCAACACAGGATTAGTAGTCACAATACTTAAGTTATATCCTACTTTCACACACATATTATGTGCACATTGGTCTGAATAATTTGCTTATATAGGATTATCTTCAATGAAATAAACTGGGTATTTACTAGTATTAACAGTATAGACTACAATTGCACTGTATCTCTACTCCCGTGACTATGTGTAGAGTCTAATATCTAGTTACACAATATTTTTCAATAGGATACCTAAATTATTTATATGGAATGTATTGGCCATATTTTATTAACAACCCTGGGGTTACTTAAAACATATATATTTTGTAATATTAGTTTAATTTGCAATACAAAAATATACATCCCACACTTAATATTCTCATACATAGACGTGACACAGGGGAAGGACAAACTGACTGAGGTACATATCCAGATGCACCTTGTCTAATCCAACCCTCACTACTTATTGGCCCTATTATACTTCAACTCCCCTTTTTTCCTATTCCATTCTGATCCTCCTTGAGTTTCTTTGGTTTAAGTTGGTCATAGATGGAGCAGCTTTCATTCCTGGGTTGCAGGGAAAAAAATTGCTTGATTCTCCCATCAACACAGTTAGTGTTGATGGGAGAATCCCTCCTGCGAAACCATTATGTTTTCCCAGTGGGGGTGGGTGCAGGGGCAGTCGTTTCTACCAGGAGAACACAGTGATTACTGCTAGATGCTATAATAACCACTAGCAATAATCACATGTAAAATATGACAGGCTAGTTGTACCCAATTTGATTGATCAATCAACTTGGATACAATCGGTTTGCCCATACATAGTTTGAATCACGACTGGTCCTTGCTGAACCAGCTGAAATTCACAAAATCTATGGCCAGCTTTAGTGCCCCTACTATACTTATTGCTCTCTTCCACCATGCACCTTTATCCCTTCCTCCCCCCCCCCCCCCCAGCCTACTACATTCTAGATGTTCTTTTCTCACTCTCTCATGCCCTGTTCTACAAACAAAATGAAGAAATAAGTTCGCTGACACACCTTAGAGGGCCTCTCTATAATCCATGTGACTTCATGTTCCCCCAAGCAACATCAGGGACAGAAAGGCGTAGAAGGACATATTTTGTTTAAGTCCTGTCCAGGAGCAGATACACAAGTGCAGGAAAGAACAATACATACTGTGAGTCTGCCAAATATCCTACACCATGACATGTTTGGGTCAATCTTTCCATACCCGAGGCATTTCACATAACTTAATAAGTTGGAGGACAAAGGGGACTTTTTAGATCTAGTACAGATGAAAGCTGAACTTAAAATATCTCTAACGTTTCCCATATACAGTCTTCCCTTACCCGCCTCTACAAACAGTATGTATATAGTAAATTAGAAACCTTAGACCAGAGTTTACTCTTCTTGCACATGGTCAATCTGCATTCTGTTGCTGCTTTGTTTATATGGAAATCTTAGCTTCAGCACTATACGGTTGTCATGAAATCTCTTCTACAGTTGTCACTAAATCTCTTCACATCATCTTGTATATAAACCACTAATTTGCTTGTTGGAATTATGCAGATATGCACTAGAGTTCTTTAACTGCCATTGAAAGAGTCTGGGCTTTCGATGCGTACGTTTAAAGTGGTTCTAAAGACTGAAGGTTTTTTTTACCTTAATGCATTCTCTGAAGATATTCCCCCACCCCCCCTTAAACTTATTTGAGCCTGATCTCAATCCAGCACTGTACCTGAGAGCAGCGGTTCTCTCAGCTCTCTACCTCCCCATAGGCTTAGAGACAGCAGCAGGAGCCATTGGCTCCCACTTTTGTCAATCACAGCCAGTGAGGAGGGAGCAGGGGACAGGTTCAAGAAAACAGCTAGCTATGGTGGGCAAACAGTGGGGGGAGGAGCCAGGGGAGACGGCAGGAGACCCAAGAAGAGGGAAATCAGGGCTGCTCTGTGCAAACCCTTTGCACAACGCAGGTACAGGGGTTGGACAAAGATATGGAAACACTACATGATTTGCAGGTGTGATAGTGACAGCATATTTCACATTGAAAGCAGAAGTGATGTAACATTCTTTTTCTTTTGCTGTATGATGAGACACCTAGCTAACAGGTGGGAAGCCTCACTTTCGTCATGCACTGCATGCATTGCTAGTACCACAAAGTCATGTCAGAGCTTACTGAGCTTCAAATTGTTGGTGCCCGCTTAGCTGGTGCCTCTTTGACTGAAGTTTCCAATTTATTTTGCTGTGTAGCGAGGTACAGTATCGAAGGTTAAGTTTCCAGAAAAACGTTGTATGGTCAACTGACCAAAAGGGACAAAAGGACATTGCGCAGGATTGTGACTCAAAATAAGAAAACAACTGCTGCAAAAGTGATTGCAGAGCTCAATCCCCTGATCAGCACTCTGCAGTTGTTTTGTTTACATGTAAATCCTAAATTCAGTACTGCACAGCTATCAATAAAGGCTGGTGCCCTGAGCTTCACGGATTGCACTGTTTCTGTGTGTTTTTTTTAACAAACTTTACTGAGATATCACAAAAGATATCTCATAAAGTTCAATTGCTGGACACATTGTGCGAGGCAGTGGATTGACTCTTACTGCATTGCAGTAATAAAACGTCCTGCACGCAGTACTTTTTATCAGATCACTGAGCCCACACGCCACTGCAATGCAGTGGTGTGAACCAGGCACAGAGGAGACAAGGCATTTTACCTTGTGGAACTGTGTTGGAATATCAACCCAATGCAGGCCCACCTCACCTGGTGCGAATAAGTGTTTTTTGTTGACACACCAAAGACACAAAGACACTGAGGCATAAGATATTTTAAACTCTCACATATAAACATGCAAATGTGCTTATAAAAAAAATTCACCAATACTGTAGGGAAAAGTTGTGACATTATTATCGGTACCAATTCTAACACAAGACAAATGGTAGGTTTATACATGTTCAAACTGACCTACGCATAATCAATGAACACACTGCAAATTAATGCTATGCTCTCTTGAATCTCCACCAACCTGATGTAGGAAAATATATGTAATGTGAATAAAGCCAGAAGACATACACGGGTTGAGATTTAACACAGTGGGTAACAAATGCTTCATCTCAGCACTCCAATGGAATGGCTTGAAGCACAATGACATGCAATATGTTTGTAGAAAACAATTGGATTTGTATAAATAAAAATACAGCAGCCTCAAAGTCCTACAGGCTAAAACTCACACAGCTGTCTTTCTTTTGGACATCAAATAGTAGAAAATGCATAAAGAATTTAAACACATTGAAAGAAATGTTTGTTTTGTTGCTCATTATAATTTGATTTGTACAGCATTGTAAGAAATTTCCCATGCCCGTAATGGCCTCTGGCAGTTTCTGGTGAGCACTGCAGTAGACAGGCAAGGCCAACTGGAGGATTGAACGTTTATAAAAATGAATTGTGTTTAAAATATGTTATTTTGAACATGTGAAATGTTATTGTTATATAAAAACACAGAACGAATATACGGTCTAAAGGGTACAAAATAAAAAGTAGAACTCAAATTATTTTTTTTTTAAACAGGAGGAAATTTAAATCGGAAACTACAATAGTTTAGGGATGAAATGTGGGTCAACCACTACCAGAAATTCATGCACCCAGTGTATTTTTTCTTGCAAATTTGTCTGGGTGAATTTTTTTCAATCCACAATGCACTGAATGACCTTTGGACCATAACCTACAAGGTTAGCAGTGCCAGTAAGTGGACTTTTGGATAATCAAACCCATCACTATTAAGGGGGTGCAGAGCAGTCAATGTAACAATGTATTAAAACCTGCTGTAATGAGAAGATAGGGAGGGGTGAAAAATAGCATAGGAGAAGCTGGACCCCTTTGCTTTACTTTGAATGTTAACACTTTGGGCAATCTGCCCATTTGCTGCCTTTTTTCTTATTATTGCTGGCTTTTTTTATCTGTAAAGTGTTGCTAAACCCAGGAGCCTGCATTCACTCTATCTGGTCTCCTACAGTACACAGAACATAGAAATGCAATTATTTTAGTAAATATAAACTGCTAAATACCTTTTCTCATCAGCAGTTAGAGCAGTCTTTTGACTTCAGCTGAACACTGGTTAAAGC
This sequence comes from Staurois parvus, assembly GCF_062004578.1. Lineage (NCBI taxonomy): Eukaryota > Metazoa > Chordata > Amphibia > Anura > Ranidae > Staurois > Staurois parvus. The sequence goes on from NW_028317874.1 coordinate 2,528,796, forward strand.
TTCTAGGTGGAGTTTTCATTTTCCTCTGACTGTCCTATGAGGCTGCATAACCCCTGACTCTCTGTCTGGACAGTGCTGATTGGCCCTGTACCTATCACATGTACTCTTCCCCAAAAAAACTCTCTAGCAACACACACCAAACAGAGCATGTGCAGACTTGTGATGGAATAGGGACAACAAAAGAAGAGGAGGATCAAAGAAAACAGAATCAAACAGTCTTATTACACAATGCAGAGTAGCCCCTTAGGTTCCACAGTGAGTATAACAAGCATGCTTTACTGCATATACAGACTGATTTTACTGTTGTGGGTTTTGTAACACTTTAACACGCCCTTCCCCCCATACATATTTGGTTTTGGGTTTAATATCACCTTACGTTTGTGGTGCTTACAGGATATCATTCTCTTTTTGCTGCCTTTTTTATTGGAGCCCTTTAATGACAGCTTGAAGCATGCTGTGCTGTAACCATTTTACACCAAGACACTACATATTCACCTCCCCAGCACCATAGTATAAATACAAGCTAGGCATTTCATTCACATTTTTTTTAACCTTTTAAGAGGATGCAGTGCTGTGATGCAATCAAAAAAGAGCTCACAAATTATACAATCAAACTCTTGGGCCACTTGCCAGTCTAAGGGACATCTGCTTGAGCTGTTTGTTTTAAGATGCCTTCTATGGCATAATGTACTCTCAGTACTACCTGATGAAAAAAAAACATAGGTTGCTGCTAAAACTGCCTGAAAAAAGCCTGCTTGTTAAAAACTGAAATGAATCAGATTGGGATGCCACTGTTGTATGTAAGTAAGGCCACTTCTTAAAGGAAAAACATTGATTTAACAGCCAAATATGCCATGCCAGGGTATGCTGTCTCCATGGCTGTCTGTGAAAAGCATACTGTTTCTTAAAGCATAATAATAACATAATGAATCATACAGCTTTTTATTAAAACAGTATTAAAACCAAAAATGTCATATATTGCAGCTTACCAATCATTAGATGTGATGGCTGCATTAGTTTTCTTCTTTTAGGATTTTTTCCCCTCTATTTTCACACGGTAATCCGGTGATCTGGCCAGTACTACATTTCTTGTATTAGAGTTTCCCCACTCTAAATGAATGAGCACAGGGGGCACCTCTGGAAGGCAGCATTAGACAGTCTGAGTATAAGGGAGTGTTACATGTACTAGAAGATTTAAATAAACTAACAAATTGAAGCCAAACTCTAACACTTTGTAAGCATTTACAACAAACAGTTTTTTTCCTTTTGAAATAAAGGTCTTACATAAATAAATAAAATTCATTGTTGTAAGCACCCTTGCCAGTGTTAAATTGGTTGTCTCATCTTTGTAATTGATATATTCTGCTGGAGAGCTTATTAAAAAAAAAAGATGTACTAGCTGGATCACCAGGTGAAAATAAAGAGAAGAAAGTTTAAAAAAATGAATGCATTCCCCCGGCCTGGCAGACACCGCGTTTATTAAAAGCCTGGTCCTCTGCTAATTTGCTCCGTACGCATCATTTCCTACAGAGGAATAAGTTTAAATCCTTTGCCTCGCTGCGGGAAACGCATAGCCTCCCAGCCTCCGAGATATTTAGATACTTGCAGCTACAACACTTATACGCCCCCTACGATACAATAACCAATCGGCCAGACACCATGTCTCTCTTTGAACGAACGTGTTGCAAAGACCCTCATAGACGTAGGCTTATCTCCTGCTTATATTCACTCTTCGCCACTTCGACTACCACGTCCCCCCCTCTGTATACCCATAAGTGGGAAGTGGATTTAAGTAAGAAATTCGACCCATCTGATTGGGACCACATTTGGGCCAACACAAAATCGTCTTCGCAGAACATTGTAGCATTGGAAACGAATTATAAAGTTTTAACCCGTTGGTACTTGGTCCCAGCGAGAATCGCAAAATTTACCCCTAATTACTCGCCCAACTGTTTTAGAGGCTGTACGGACCCAGGAACACACTACCATATTTGGTGGGACTGCCCAGTAGCCCAAATCTTTTGGGATGAAATTTTCACCATGACATCTACATTTAGCACTATCACTCTACGACCCGACCCAACAACAGCCCTACTCAATCAATGCCCTCCTGGCATCTCCAATTCGCAATTCAAGCTCCTTATGCAAGTTACGACGGCGGCTAAGCAGGTTATAGCGAAATCCTGGAAATCCCCCACCCTAAGTGTCGCTGCCATCAAAACCAGAATAACACAAGCCATGATACATGCAAAGGTGGAAGCCACAATTCTTGACACGATCCCTAAATTCTTGCGCATATGGAGCCCCTGGGTAGAGCGCTTCCTCCCGCCTAACTTTGACGAATCACTCCTTCTCCCTTGAGTTCTGTACTGTGCGCCAAGGATATTGTCAATAGCCCTTCGTACGTAGCACGTAGGGGCTGTTGTAAACTTGATGAATGTTCATGGAGTCATGGTTGTTGTTCCTCTTCCCCTTCCCCCCCTGTCTGACCCCCTCCAAACTTCCCCCTATTTCTTTAATGCACTTGGGAGACATTGCTCTAATTGGCTGGTACCATAATGTGATTTGTTGTCAACTTTTATCTACCTGTTTCCGTTAGAAATGTATAGGCATTAATACCTTGACCCTCATTCATTTTTTTATGTCCTACTGCCACTTCAATGTCCAGTATACATTGGCAATGTCTCCTTGTTTGTGTCATTCTGGTTTATTGTTAATAAAATTGTTTGAACAAGAAAAAAATGATTGCAGCCATCACATCTGTGAATTAGTAAGCTGCAATAATATAAATGTTTGCTTTTAAGTACTGAAACAGGTAGGACTTTGCTAAATAATTTGGTAAACTCCTTGCAATGTACACTGCCCAGAAATTATTGTTTTTTCTCAACAAAAGTGGATTTACTCTTTAAGCATTGATAAGCTGCTATATGCTGTATAAAGTTTTATTTTGGGGTTTTAAATACACTTTAACAGCATGTGCTTTAAGGCATCCCCCAAGTCTGTAAGTTAAAGGATTTGTTTATGTTCAATATAACCCTAGCAACTACATGAAAAAAATCACTCTCCCCAGATTTTTTCTTTTTGTCATTGTCATACCCCATGACAATGCTCAGCTTCCCGTGTCTTTTGTTAGACAAAAGCTTGCTTATTAGCTGTACAAAAATGGACAGAATCAAAAAATAAGACCCCCCCCCAACTTTCAATGGGGTTTGCTACAAAGTTCACAAACTTCAAGCAACATTTACAAAAGAATTTGCGAACTGAAACTTGGCAGTATCTTTTATCCCTACAATAGTATAGGGTACATTGAGTTTTTAGTACCTTTGAAACATCTAGCCTACTGCTAAATGACTTCACCTTTCAAGCTCCATGAGTGAAGTGCTGCCTTATCTTCTGGAATATACTGTATATACACAGATCAGCCATAACATTATGACTCAGACCTCTGAAGGTATACTGTGATATCTGGCACCAAGCTGTTAGTAGAAGATCCTGTCAACTGCAAGGGGGGACCAGATCAGACTTGTTTTTCAGCACATCCCTTAGAAGCTTGATTGGATTGAGATCTGGAGAATTTGGAGGTCAAGTCAGCATCCCAAACTCATTGGGGAGATTTACTAAAACTGGTGCACACACAGTCTGGTGTCTAGTAACCAATCATCTTCTAACTTCAGCTTGTTCAGTTAAGCTTTGCCAATAAAACCTAGAAGTTGCACAGCTGTACCAGATTCTGTGTGTACCAGTTTTAGTAAATACCCCCAACTGTGTTCCTCAAAACATTCTTGAGTTCATCAGACCAGACCACCTTCTTCCATTGCTTCTGCCCAGTTATGGTGTTCACATGTTAAATGTAGGCTCCTTTTCCAGAACGTTCAGATACAAAAGGTTTGGTAATCCAAGCCATATCTATAGTTCACTGTTACACAGCTTAACATCAGAAGCAGAAGGGGAATTTCTTGACTCGAGAGACTTATTTCCAATATCTCCAGGCACTATTCAAGGGGCCAACATTCCACCAGAACAGTGCAATGCTGCAGTCCTGAGAAATTGGTCCACTTCAACTAATGGGAAACCTTGGAGCTTTATGCTATCACATTGCCCTCTCTGCAATGGCCATTAGCAGTTTCACTCACTCTTCACTTATGCACATTATAGACATTGAATGTTTAGACAGATTCAGATTGTATTGAACTGTAACAGTTTTGCTTCAACATAACTTGTTAATGAAAAATCTTATTACCATAAGGGCCATTTTTAACACTGTGAATTAGAGGCAAGTCCCAAAAGAATAAAAATCTTCCAAACGTTCCAGTACTCAGGTGCTCACGGTGACACAGGTGCTCAGTAAGGCTCTTAAAAGATGTAACTCTATCCTGTCTGTCCCCAAAAGATTCTGGGATACTAAGAGTAAAGTTCTTCACAGCATGAGTACCCACAGTGCTTTGGACTAGTTTAGTGTACTTCTCCAATTTCCCCAAAAAGGAAGCCTTTGCCTAGGATACATCTGTGCCTCAAATCACCTCTCAGCCATGAAAGACACCCTTGACAGCCCTGATCCCTAGAAGGGGCGGCCACATGGACTTCTCACTGCTCATATAATTGTGGCTGCCCTCTTCACTGTCCATGCATCCCTTCCCCCATGGTGCAGTACACATTATTTATATACCATGTGTGCTCCTAAATAGGCTGCCAAATTATGCTTATACTTTGACTTAAAAAACACAGACTTCCCCAATATGGCTGTTCATAATGTACTGCTGAGAACAGATCAGTTCTCTGCAGAGATCCTTCTAGTGCCCAGAGTACAGCAGCAGTCATGTGCACGGCTGACATTTTTGTTTAGTTTTCACTTCATTTGTTAATAGAAGAATTTTGTTTTGTCATATTTGTTATGTTGAAGAGATTCATTTTCAGGATTCTTTTTGTATATTGTTTTGTATTGGAAGGATTCAATATTTTCAAATCTGATCCAAATTCATTATGAAGAATAGCTGGTTGTTAAGGAAAGGGAGGCCGCCATGTCCTTAACAACCATGACTCATCTGCTGTCAGCAGGTGCCACTGCCCCCATGTTTACCTGTCATTTGGTATGTGATGGGGCACAGAAGTGGACATTTTCGGTGAGTGGCTGTATTTTTCTTTTTTCGTGCTTCATTGTTATTGACATTGGATCTACTTCAGGGGACATTTCAGGAGACATTGTTTTGTTTGTTTGTTTTTTAATAAAAGGACTTTTATTTTTGACACTTGAATGTATAGGGATACTATGTACCATATACTCATTCACATAGGGGAAGGGGCCCATATCCAGGGGCACCCTTGTTAAAGGGGGCTTCCAGATTCTTATAAGCCCCCTGCCTGTAGACCCCTGCAACCATCGGGCCAGAGTTGTGGGGAAGAGACCCTTGTCCCCATCAACATGGAGACCCCCCTCCCCCAAATACCCCTATGGTAAGGGAATGTGGCAGGGTATGGTCCTGGACTGCCAGACTGGATGCCTGGATAAGGGTCTAGTATGGATTTTGGGGGGACCCAATGCCATTTTTTTAATTTTGGCATGAGGTTCCCCTCAAAATCCATAACAGACATGAAGGGCCTGGTATGGATTGGGGGACCCCCACGCTGTTTGTTTGTTTTTTCATTTACATTCTGCTGTCAGCAAGAAAATCCTGTTGTTGAGCATGTGGAGGCTGGCAGGCCCCCAGCTTCTTAACAACCAGCTATTAGAGAATAAAATCAGATTATTTGTTATTTTGGATGCTTCAAACATCCAAATGAAACAAATACATTTTTATTGTTTTGTTCCAATTTATTTCAGATTCGATAAAATTTATCACAATACATCCGAATCTCTGAATAATGAAAATGTTGCCCAAATTTAGATTCCTGACAAAATAAATTGTACATGTCTACATGTGACTGCTCTATTCTCTGTGTTCCAAGAGATCAGTAGGACTGTCGCCAATCATCAGAGCACCTTGGGGAGACAAACTGTGGCTGAAAATGCCACTCCTGACTTCCCTCCTTCCTCCATCCCAAACACTCTGCTGCACTCCTGCTAGGGATACATGACACCGCCATGTTGTGCTCTTTTTATCCAGCATGTGGATGTTTGGTTTGGGGATCTTCTCCTTTTGACACAATGTTGTAGTGAATCTATCCTTGCTCTGTTTCACACTATGTGGGATATATTTAAGAGGATTTTCCCCTGTTGGTTCCATTTTATGGGTTCCTCTGACTACTGGGAGGTGAATGTTTGATTCTGGCCTTTCTTTAGGGGGACTCCCTCTGCCCCAATCTACAGCACCTAATAGTTATACCCTTGATGATACTTACACGGTGGTTATCCTTCTTGCTGATGGATGGTGCTTTACATTTTATTTTCTACATTTATCATTTCTGCCTACATATTATTATAAACACATAGAACAGAGTGGATCCTAAAGAAGCCCCCTTGGGCAAAATGAATCAATCTGTTGGTTCTTCGTTCTTCTGTTTGATTTAAAATTGCAAGCATTTTTCATCTACATACTGTAGCTGAAATGCAAAGATTGTATTTTAATTTGTGATATATCTTTTTTAATCTGTAAAAATAAAATCATTTTTATTATATATTTGGTAATTTTGAAAGTTGGAGCACCTTTAAAATCCCTACCATTCCATGACTTCCTCCCCTTTCTGTATTGGGGGGTTTGTCATGGAAACGTTTGTTGTGGTTTGCCCTGCTAGGGATTCCTTTGTTTGAAGGTCTCCTTTGTGCTATTGGAAATCAGCTTTTCTCTACTTTGGAATTGCACTTTATATTCATAAGAAAAACTGTTTGTGAAACAAAAGTGATAAAATATATGTAAAATATTATTTAGGTCCCAAATTGAACTGAAACTGTACATAATTTCAGAATGTTTTCTGATTTCATTTTTAAATTTGAAACAGTATATCAATAAAATGAAACAAAACTTCTGTAACAACTGAGGTAATGATTAATAAAAGGCATGCACTGTTTTAAAATACTTCCTATTTTATACCTAACCGGCTTGGAAACACTCAGTCATGCCCTGTATCGATTAATACTGCAGCATGTTCATTTTCACAGTTGGATGTCTTCGTTCAAACTATGGTTTATATATTTTTAACAGCCCATGGTAAAAATAATACAGATCTAAAAAATCAAATGTCCATGACACAACTAAAAATATCTTTTTTTGTCTATCTGCTCTCAAATCTCAGTGTGACATTAATCCTAGTAAAAACACAAGCTCAATATATTTGATAATACTGTTATTTTCACAGCCTATCGAGAAAAAAATGTGCTTTCTCTAGAGCTTAGCCAAATCATTCATCCACAATTCTAGTTTCCATTCAGTGGACCACTGGGATTACGAATAATAGGTCCCTTCCTTCTTTGTCGTTACCGGCTTTTACTATTGCCAATGTAAAATTGTTTTCTAGGAGTGTATGCTTTTGTTTTCTTTTATAAAAACAGTCATTATTTAGAAAAACAAAAAGAAGACCCATTGCATAAATATATCCGTCATGAACAGGCTTCCATGCAACATTCTTCCAACCCAAATGGAATTCGAATACATTGGCTTCTCTTGGGAAAACGAGGTAAAGAAAATTAATATGGACTTGCTTTCTTTCACAATAGGGAAAATGACTTGATTGTATTTGTTTCCTCTGGCATATAAATATAACTGTAGCCCTGGGGTTTAAGATACCAAGTGCTTTTTCCACTGGTGTATATGACTCTCAGGGGACTGGTAAAATTGATCTAGAAGACGTTCATAAAGTTTATGAAGTCAGCTGTTAATTAGACATGACAATGAAAAGGTGGAGTAAACCCAAGATCTACTGATTTTCCAAAATTGTTTTATTTATAATGGATCTCTAAGGAAATGCTTGGACAGTATGTGCAGAATTCCATGTAACTATTCAGTACTCTGTATTTAGCATAGTTGATAGAGCATTGACTCAATTTGTACCTAAATTACCACACAGCCTAACCCATTAATACTTCACAAAATAAAACCTATTCCGTGGAAACACTAATTTTTTCTGAAGCCTCATGCATCCAATATGTGGAAGAAATGAAAACAGATATATAAATGATCTATGTACAACCATTTCTCCTCATCATGTTTCACCTAAACAATTATGAACCAAGAAAATAAAAACTAAACATGTGGTAGGCCTCATTCACACCATGTACAGATACATGAGTTTTTCCGCACCTGTTTCTGCAAGGGCAACATAAATTTGCAACGTATATGCTGACATGACATCAACATTGTGGTGTGAACAGGGCACACAAAGAAATTTTTTTTTTTGTTGGTGCCCTTGGAGAGAATTTATGTTATATATTTCTGCACAGGAAAAGAAACTCTCATGGCTGCATATTATGGTGTGAACAGAGCACATAGAATATAATTGTTTTCTTTGTGTCCTTGCAAAGACCTTCAAAAAAATTGTCTCTGTACATGGTGTAAACAAGCCAATACAAGTCAAATCTTCTCATTTTGTCCCATCAGTTTTTATGCAAGTATTGAGTGAATGAGGCCATAGAAGCATTACTATACTTATTCAGCCTCATGGAAGCTGTTTTGTCACTCATCGTTATTTAGTGGAGCAGGTGCTGTTCAAGCAAAGTAAACATACATGTTAATTGGTCCTATTTAGAAATTTTAATAGCTCCTTAGATTAAAGAAAACGTTTTTTTAGAGGTCTTCTTAAAATAACAAAACTTCTCTTTTGTTAAAAAAAAATATAACATTAAAAATACTACACAAGCAGTTTTGTTCTAAAAAATTATAAAAATTAGGGTGTAGCTACTGGCTATGCTTTCTGACAGCCGAAGCAACAGTGAGGGAGTGCTGTACATGGTTTAAGTGAAGACAGCCCAAAAAACCTAATTTCCTTCTCAAGAGTCTGGCTTGCTGTTTTCCCCATTAGTCTACAGAGATATGAACAGAAGTAAAATGTCAGCTCTCCATTTGAGGTTGTTGCTGTCAGCCTTTCGTCTTTGGAAACCATATTCCAATATGCCAACAAAGGTGCTGGGGAAGCAGTGTTATCATAACTGCTAAAATAACTGATGAAGTCATTATAGATATTAGTACCGCCCACTCAGCAGTGGATTTGAGGCTACTGTGAGGGCCTGTTTTAGTAACTGCAAAAGATAATCAGGGAAAAATTTGCAATTCGATTTTCAAAAATCCTCCCAAAACTCCAAGCAAAAAGCTAAGTTTACCAATGAAATACGTACTGTATATGGGAACTGTTTTACCTGCCTAAGATTTGCATATCTATCCATCCACTTCTGAGATTTACGTAGATTTGTCACACCACAAATTCTTGTCAAGCAGGACAGAAATCCTGAGGTTTTTTTCTCTGCTGCAGTTAAGTAACAGTTATCCCTTCCTCAGACTTTTATTGGATAGCAAAAAGGAGTAGCTGTCACTTAGCTCTCTCCTACTATCAGCATTATTGTTATACAGTGTTTATATAGCGCCAAAAGGTTTGCTCAGCGCTGTACATTAAAGTGGGGGGACAGAACATAAGACAATACAGTAACAATACAATACATGAGGGGTTCAAAGGGCCCTGCTCTTTCGAGCTTACAATCTAGGAGGGAGGGGGTAGAGGTACAGGAGAAAGTGGCTGTGGGGGATGGAGCGGTAGGAGGAGTGGAGGAGAACGGCTGTTAGGTGAGGGTGGGGTAGGCTTCCCCGAAGAGATGGGTTTTCAGGGTGCGCCTGAAGGTGAGGAGGGTAGGTGGCAGTCTGATGAATTGGGGTAGGGAGTTCCAGAGGATGGGCATGTTCCTTTTTAAGCACATGAGCATTGCAGCAGAACTTACTGGCTCACTGTGCTGCTTTTCCTTCTCCCAGTCTGAGCTGTGTTGTACAAGGAGTTCAAGAAGCTAATATCAAGTCAGATTCACAACTTGCATAGAAACATTTTCATAATGTATTAATGACTCCAGAGATCAATTAATTTGTGTCTTTTACATCTACTCGAAGTTTGGCAGAACTACAGTATCCTTTTTGAGCATCTTTTTTAAGCAAACACTATGTAAATTAAAAACTGCATTTATGCATACATGTGTGTGTTATCCATACGCCAAATCTGCATTTTCAGCATTAATGGAAAGTGATGAAGAGGTACTACCATCTGAAAAAAATGATATAACTATTCTTTTGCAGGAATTTCTCTGTATAAACTATTTATTTATTTATGGAAGTGAAGAGATATAAAATCTAACTCCATCTTGCTATCCTTCTGCTTTATTATCGGCCACTTGTTTTAATGTTGGTGATGACGAGGGCCTATTCTACTAAACCCTGGCCGATGGTTTTTTGGGGTCTGTGGAGTGGTCTTATCAGAACATGGAAGCCCGCTCTAAAATAAAGGGGCCCACAGATATTTATCACCCCTCCCCACATCAATGAGTAAGGGGTACATTAATTTGCAAAAACAAAATAACAATGTAATTTAATACACTAGATGTTATAAAGATGTACATCCATATCAATTGTGATGAATGATGCCTGCTGACCAAAACAAACAAACAAACAAACAAACAAACAAAAAAAACATAAGACAGTTCATACGACAGAAAGACAGTTCTTGACCCACATCTGAATGTAAACAAAGGGGAGGGCTGTTTGGGTGAGGGGGCACAGATTTATTATTTTTGTTTTGTTTTTTCTTGAACAGTGTTTCCCTAAAAATCCCTACCAAATCAAAGAATAAGGTATGTATGTATTTTTTTTTTTGGAGGGGAGGGCTTGGCATACCTTTTTTTGTGGGGTCCTCCTACAATCCACATCATACACAGCAGCAAATATAATTTTTTTTACAAATGTGCTTCAACCAAGCTTGTTATCTGAAGTAATTGTGCATATTTAATGTTGCTCTATTAAAAAAAATTGGATTGGAACATGTCCCACGGGGCAGTGCCCAGACCCCATATGCTCTTTGAGTTTTTTTGGGAGAGGTCCCCATCCAAAGCTTAACCGTAGGTACAATTAATATCTACTAAACATGCATCATTAAGAGGATATTCACACACCAGCACATGTGCACTGCGCTCAGTGTGCTCTCAATCTAGAGCTCTGTGCTGCGATTGTGGTTCCTGTGTGCATGAATGGTAGTGACATCAATGCGGCTCGGTCATTCAAACAGCCGGAGCCCATGAGCTCGGAAGTAAGACTGTCATAATCTGTTAGAATGCGGTGCAGGGGAACCTTTTTTTAATAAAAGGACTTCACTACTGCTTTAAAAAAATGTAATTACATTTTAAAAAAGTAAATTACCTTTTCATTTCTTTCTGCAGGTGATGCAATATTTTACGATGGTTCTTAAATTCAATTAAATTGATTACATTAAATTCAATTAAATCCCATCCAGTATTAGTGTACCAAATACTGTTACACATTTAATGTATTGCTGATATTAACTCTTTTATTTTTATTTTTTTTGTGAGAAAATGACACTGAGATCGCATTCATATGAAAGCTTCCCTTCTGCAAAAGCAATATAATTATTCGTGAGATGTTAAGATCTCTTGTGTAAAAATATGCAACAGGGATTTGGGTGCCATTCATTCTTAATGGCACTGCACATATGGTGTGATTTTGGTGCGATTATCGCACAGTAGAATTGTGCAATTTTATCTGTGATTCCAGATCGTTCAGGAATCATGGCAAAAACATGTATAAAAAAGTGCAGGAAAGTTAACCGAGATCTATTTAAAGTGGAGGGACCTCCCCTCTTAAGGCTGGTACACACAGGCCGAATACTCGGCGGTATTGGCCAGTTCAACAGAAACCATCTGACATTACCAGTATATATACCAGCTTGTCCAACAGAAGCTGGTCTAACGCCTGCCTTCTGTTGAATGGGCATGCTGGAAAAACAGCACCCAATCAGCACTGGCAGCCAATGGCTGCCAGTACTGATCAGTGTGCCTAGAAAGGGGGCAGTCCCTCTGTCAGAACACAATAGCACTGCGTTGGAGATTGTTGCAATAAAATCATATAGTATGGCAACCTCTCCATTTTTTATCATTCAGCTCGCTGGGTTGAACAAAATAAAAAATGATACTGTGTACTTAGCATTAGACAATTGTTCCCAGAACAGATTTACTCATTTTCCCCTTTTGTTCTTATGACAAATTTAAAAAGTTGAATTTCCCACTACTTTATGTACCATGGACGATGGTCATTGGGACCAATAGTGAGAATGATCTCCAGTGGAGATAGAAGATAGCAATTTAAAACCAAGAGAGGGTGCAATTCTTCCACACTCTGTCCAAAATTTCCAAATCTAAAAAGAAAAATGTGTTGACTTTGCATTTTATACATTTTAAACCTAAATTCGAGGCAGATAAAAAAGACACAAATTACTTCAGCTCTGTAATCATTAATATATTTTTTTTTCCTTTATGCAGTATAAGAATCTGAATTTGACCCAACTTAGCTTCTTGTTGTTTCGGTAGAGCAGAGATCAGACTAGAAAAGGGAAAAGTTAATCAGCCAATCAGTTTTACTGCAGTGCTTATGTTTTATCATAGAACATGCTGATAAGGGAGAGAGCAGAGTGACATAGTGATGGGCTCATCAGTCTGATGCTTCTCTATTCCCTATTTAACCATAAACCAGGGGAGGGACAGGACCTGTAAAGTTAATTGCAGCAGACAATGTCTCTTGCCTTGCCAGACAGTGCTGTTCTGTGCTATTTGCCAGAGCTGTGTAAATCTTTGATCTGGATAGACAGAATTACAAAGCCTTTGACAATTGAAACAGCTCCCTCATGTATCTCATCTGTGTATTTTGTACCTGAAGTTCAGCTTTAATGACATCTCTGCGGTGTATATAGTTCACCTAGAGGGATTTATATTCTTGACAAATCTGGAGTTACAATTTAATAGTTTAGGCAAAACCTACAAGGCTGGCCACTGAGCACATACAGACAGCATAATCAGTGACAGACTATATCTACTTTTACAAAACATAGACTTTAATTGTATAATCCCATTTTAAATCTACAATAATGGAAACAATCTCATTATTTCACAATTTTGTTTACCATAAATTATTGGTGCCATATTTGTGTTCATGAAATAGGAAGCACACTATAAACATATGTACATATATGCAGTCAGAGGCAAAATCATCTTCAGTTTCAGTAGTAGAGGTATAACTGAATTCACTTGTTTACATAATGAGGCATGGTTGCGTGACATACTTCACTGTGTATCTTAATTAGATTTACCATCCGGGTAACAAATTTCAATATATTATTTCACAGCAGGAAGACAGTAATGTAATGCTCATAGAGGAGTACAAACCACAAAACATCCATGTGGGAATAAGGGATGCTTGCCTTATAAAGCATGTACCATTTACAAAATTAGATGCAACAATTACATTCTCCTGCAAGCAGAAAAATCAATAAAACTTGATGTAGCAAGACAGATAGGAGCGGTGTTTGCATTTAAATCATAAGAAAAAAAAAAACACATTTCAAGGAGTGGAAACTTCATTTATTTTTCGACATACTCCCCTGCAACATGTATACACTTATCCCAGCTTTTAAATAATGCCTGGAAAGCTTTGGCATAGAAAGGTTTGTCAGTACACCTGAACCATCCTAGGACAGCCTGCTTCACTTCGTCATCAGTGCTGAAATGCTGACCTCCTAGGAACACAGAAAGATTAGTCTCTTGTGCAATTTCACCATAGGTTATGCATAGATTATACAGGATCAGGCGTTCCACTGGGAACCATCATGGCCGGACATATGGCCATCTTTAAAATGTGTACACCAGGGGCGGGCTAACAACTCATGGGGCCCCGGGCAATAGGGGATCATGGGGCCCCTGTGTCCTTGCCCAAACTCAAAAAAGCCTATGAAAAAGGTACCAGGTTCATCTCATGGAGCCCCCTACTGACCCTGGGCCCTTGGGCAGTGCCCAAGTTTCCAAATGGTCAGTCTGCCCCTGGTGTACACCATTCAAATGTCTTACTGCGGCTGAGCGTCTCATCACCATACTGTGCTTGAAGTCTCCTGTAGATATCCATGGGTTTTACACCTTTGTTCACAAGAAAGTTCCTCTCCACATGCTGTTCCATGTACACACTAACACTGACGTCTGCCATATTGATTAATGGTCTCTAAACTTTTCCACACTGCCTATCAGTAATAGGACACACTTCCCACTTATTATTGCATGTAGTACCACCACACTAGCATCCTTTTTTATACTTGTAAAATTAACAGTCCCGGTTTGACTTGATTGCCCCTCGTAGTAAAATGCAGTCATGGTGACTTGTGTCTGTACATACTGAACGCTTAAGTATAGGCACGTAAATAAATAAGTCAACACCACTTAGTACTCAAATAAAATAAATTATAGTTATAGCATACATTCCCCAGTTTGCCTTAAAGCTAAACTCTGTGATACTTACCATGTTATCAGTGAATGGTCCAACATGCCTTGCCGTCACTGGGATCTTCTACTGGGCGCTGTGCTATGGCAGTATTCATTGGCCAGTGCAGGACAACATCGCTCCTGTGTATGTGCAGGTGGGCAGTCATCCAGACACACAGACACTGTGCAGGAATGTAAACTGAACTGTGCAGCTCAGTCTACATTACAAAGCACACTGCAAGCAGGCAGATACTGTAGATTTGTTTTTCTGCCTACTATTATCCCCCTAATAGCAATGTTATGAGAGAGGCCAGCTCAGGGAGTCAGTAAATTCTTCTGCAGAACATACTGCTAAGGACAGTGAGCAGACTGATGACTCATCAGCGTTCTACTGCTCCATCACTGTCCAATCATTAGTCCAGGGATAGGTGCTTGACTAAGCTGTACTGCTTGCTGCAGTGGCAGTTGAGGATTTGAGTTAAAGTGGTTCTAAAGCTGGAAGGTTTTTTACCCTAATGCATTATATACATTAAGGTAAAAAACCTTCTGTGTTGCAGGATAACCCCATCACCCCCTCATACTTACTTGAGCCTAATCTCAATTCAGCGATGTGCACAAGAGCATTGGCTCTCACCACTCACTCCCTCCTCACAGGGCAGATTGATAGCAGCGGGAGGGATGATAGAGCTGGGGCTGGAGCAAAGCTACACTGTCTGTATCTATAGACACAGACAGGGTGGCTCGGGACATGCCATCATACAAAGCAGATTTCTATGGGGGCAATCACTAAAGAGAAGGAGCCAGGAGCTCCATTGAGGGACCCCAAAAGAAGAGGATAGGGGCTGCTCTGTGAAAAACCATTGCACAGATCAGGTGGATGGGGTGGGATAGACTGCCTCTCAGCAGCTTGCTGAAAGGCAGAGTCAGCTGCAGGTATATCTGGGTGGATCCCTACCATATGGTTGGGATCTTTTCAGAGCATGGAACGGCTCTGGCATCAGTCAACACAGAATGAACTGCACTCCTGTGATCCATAGGAGAAGTTAAGCAAAAATCTTTGGATATATTTCTAATTTGACATAAAAGTTTTGCGTGAAAATTGGCAAACGTGCAAGTGAAACTTTAGCTCTGTTACAATGGGCTTATGGTGAACATTTCATGAAGAAAGCAAGCGGTTTTGAATGGTGTAGGTCACAGGTGTCAAAATGGCAGCCCTCCAGTTGTTGTCAAACTACAAATCCCATGAGGCATTGCAAGATTGACAGTTACAAGCATGACTCCCAAAGGTAGAGGCATGATGGGACTTGTAGTTTCGCAACAGCTGGAGGACCACCAGTTTGACACCCCTGGTGTAGGTGGTTCAGAGAAGGGGTAGGTAGATGTCCACGATGACACAGAAGTGGGCAGCCAAAAATGCAAAGGAAAGATGCAAATGTGGAGGGAGTGCAAACCCTCATATGCTCAGATTGAAGATTGAGTGTTAGAATAATGGCAGAAGAATTGAACATGAACAAGGAAACATTGTGGCAGATTCTAACAGAACGATTTGGGAATGAGAAATATTTCCACAAAGATGGTGCTTCAAATTTGACAGAAGATCAGAAATAATGTTGTCTTCAAATTTCTTCCATTCTTTTAAACAATGCAGAAGTGTTAGATAGGGTTATTACCAGTGATGAAACATGGTGCTTCCCATATGATCTGCAAACAAATTCCCAGTGCATGCAGTGGAAAAGAAAGTATTCACCTTGCCAGAAGAAAGCATGTATATCTTGTTTTCAGTTCAAAACCATGCTGGTGTGTTTTTTTTAATCACAAGAGGATAGATCACTACAAGTTCATAAAACTTTATACAATGGTAAACCAATATTGTTACATGGAAATTCTGAAAAGTATGGGTTACAGGAATCTGTTCAGAGGAAAAGACTGGAACTCTGGCTTGACAAGTTGATTATCCACCATGACAATGTTCCTGTACATGATGCATTAGGTGTTCATGAAATCCATTCTGAAACTTGTCTAACCAGCTTATTCTCCTGACTTAGCACCCAGCAACTTTGGCTGTTTCCAAAATTTAAAAAAAATGCCTTAAAAAGGACACAGACTTGACATTCCAGTGAGCCAGTGCGCTGTGCCGAATTCCAGAAAAGCTTTTGGCAGCGGCACAGTCATCTAGAAAAGGGGACTACTTTGTACCACCAATTTATACCTAATAAAAGTTTGTAAACAAAGAAAACATAGTTGTACAGATATACAAAATAGGGTATTCCAATAAAAAAGAAAAAAACAAAGACGATCATTACATATGAATGCATATAACCAGGGTAAACAAGACAATACCAGGATATAAACAGAGAAGGCCAATTTATATTATAGATATGGGATCCATATAATAAAGGATAGCGATGGAGCAGTTAACATTTAGCGTTTCGAAAAAATATTTGAGTGTTCAAACCAAGTATCCCATTTGTTGTTATAAAAAGTCATAGAATTATATAACGTGTGAAATATTTTTTCTATATGGCAAATCGAGTCTACTTTCATTTTTAATTGTGGAATGGGAGCTGAGGGGGACTTCCAATGTCTAGCTATAAGCCAGTGTATGGAAACACAATTGGTATGCACTAGTCTCATCTGAGGGATAGAAAGTCCTAGGATATTAGTGAAAAGTAAACAATTGGCTAGGGTAATCTGAATAGAAGTACCAGATATAGCTGTAGAGAAAGCTTCAAATCCAAATATATCCAAATATAATCCAAATAGGAGCAATGTTCTCACACTCCCCAAAAATATGGGTAAATGAACCTGGGGATTGACATCCTCTAAAACACTCTGAGACAATAATGGAAAGATAGAATGCAGTTTTACAGGTGCAAAATACCATCTAGTAAAAAGTTTAACAGCAGTTTCAATAATTGTGAGTGAACTTGTGCATTTACAACGGTTCACGATGCATTCTTGCCAATCATCTATCGAGAGAATTAGGTTACAGTATGATTCCCATTTTTGCATATATAAAACTTCTTCAACCTGAGGGTCCATATTCACCAATCTGTTATAATTCTCTGAGATAAAACCTCTTCCCCTTGGGTTTTTTTGACAGATGCATTCATAAAATGATGGAGGTGTACTAACTGTTATTTTAAAGTGAGTCATATAAAAGTGATTTGAAAAAACCTGAAGCATTCAGTGTAGGGAATATGGTAGGAGGCTTGAAGAGAGTAGGATACAAATGTAGAATTTTCCCAAAAAAATGACAAAAGCTATAGGCTATTGTTAATCCACAAAGTGAAAAGTAATGGTTCTTGATAAGCAGGAGGAAACGTTGGGTCTCCTAAGTATGACACTTGAGGTGGTGTTGTAGAACATAAGAAAAATTTGTATTTGTATGTTTGCCAGAGTTGAAATGATTGGAAAACTAAATTATTTAATGGTTTAAGATTAAGTGGAGAGACCCCTGTGGTCCATAATAATCCTGGGAGGAAAAATTGAATCACTTTCAAATTTAACCCAAGGGACTTTGGATTTATAAATATGCCACTCTGCAATTTGTGAAAAGCGATACAACAATTTAGGAAGAATTGTCATTTTGATAGCCGTGACTCTTCTTAGAAACAAAATATGATAAGAACTTCACAATTTTAGCATCTTTTGTAATTTTGATATCAAAGGTGGGTAGTTCCCATCAAACAAAGACTTTAAATTGGGTGTAAGACGGACCCCCAAATATGAGAGGGACTCTTTAGACCAGGTAAAGGTAAACAAATCCCGTTGGACTCTAAATTGGGAATCTGGAATATTTATTGGCATCCCTATTGATTTGGAGATATTAACAGATAGTCCTGACAGTGATGAAAATTGTTGTAAGGTTTGAAACAAGTTAGATAGTGAGACATTAGGTTGAGTGAAGAATAAAAGCATGTCATCTACATACATACTGGGTTTATAAGAGGAGTTAGAAAGGTATAACCCTTGATATCTGGGTGACTTAAAATGTCTGTGGTCAGTGATTCAATGGCTAATGCAAATAAATGAGGGGACAGGGGAAAGCCCTGACGAGTTCCACTGCACACTCTGAAGAAATCCTAGTTACACCCTGGCAAACGGATTCTCGTTCTGGGGGTAGTATAAAGAGCTTGAAAAGCATGGAGAAATTTACCATGGAATCCATATCTTTGCAGAAGGATGGACAAATATTCCCAGGTAACACTATTGAATGCTTTATGAATATCCAGACTTAAAAGGAGAATGGGGTGAGATTTAGAACTGGCCTCCTGAATTATATTTGTAGTAAGTCTAATATTGTCCATAATTTGGTGACCTGAGATAAAGCCCGAATGAAAAGAGATATCAGAGAAGGGATCACTGAGGAGAGTCTATTAGCCAACATTCTACTGAAAATTTTTTGGTCTTTGTTTATCACTGAAATCGGTCTATAAGTTTGAGGCAGAGTATGCTCTTTTCCAGGTTAAGGTATGAAAGATGTGTTGGCGAGTACCATCTCCTCTGGGAACTGCCCCCTGTCGAGAATGTGGTTATATAGAGTTACCAAAATTGTTTATAGTAAAAAGCTGGGAATCCATCTGGGCCGGGTGCTGAGCCATGTTTAAGAGATTTAATTATATGAAGAATCTCTTCAGGAGTGCATGGGCATTTCATTTTTGTTGTTGTGCAGTAGTTAAGGTAGGAATAAATATATCTGGCAACCAGGAAAGTGCAGAAGATGAAATAGGAGAGGTGGGACTAGCAATTTTTGAAATATTGTGAGAACCTCTTGTAGGTGTGTGACCAATTGATCTGATTTCTTAATTTATATATATGAGTGGGATTTAATGAATGATTGAGTTTCCTAGCAAACATAGTACTATATTAATTACTTGATAAAAGGAATCTCGTTTTAGACTATTGAAGGGCTTTCTCAGCTTTGTAAGAAAGAAGAGAGTCTAATTCAGATAATTTCTGGGAAATTAGGCTAGCGATGAGAGGGTCATGAGTGTTAAAATGAGTTTTATATATTTTATTTAGGTCTTGTGTAAGATTTATTATTTTTTGCATTTTTTCTTTGTTACAGTTGGCTGCTAATTTAATTAAACAGCCCCTTATGACAGCTTTATGTGCTAGCCAGAGGGTGGTAATTGTAACTTCCGGGGTGGAGTTTAATTGAAAATATTCCTTGATAGCCAAGGTGATTTCCTGTTGGCAAATAGTATCAGTTAGTAAAGATTCATTGAGTCTCCAGGAATAATGAGTCAGAGAGAGACCTATCATATTTGTAGTGAGCACAGTTATATGATGGTCTGACCATGGACAGGGATGAATAAAGGCTTTTTGTGAATTTGACATAATAACAGAAGTACAAAAAATATAATCAAGGCGTGCATACGTATCATGTGGGTGTGAAAAAATGTGTATTCCCAAGCGCCAATCTTCAAGGCTCTCCAAGAGTCAGATAGTTGAAGTGAGTTAAGTTGTATACAGATGAATTTAAAGAAAATTTTAGAATATTGTGTTTGATTACTGTGGTCTAAGTGAGGTTGTGAGACTAAATTAAAGTCTCCACCTAGAAAAATATGAGAAGAGTGATATTGTTGTATTATATAAAAAAAAAAATTTGGAAAAATGCTGTATAAGTTTCATTGGGTGTGTATACTGTATATTGGCAATAGTTAATTCCCTACCTGCTAAATAACCTTTAACGATTATAAATCTACTATCAACATCATTTTATACATGTTGGATTTCCATAGGGAAGGAGTGGTGGGGAAAAATGGCAACTCCTTTAGTTTTATAGGGGGAAAGTGTGTAAAATAATTGATTATAAGCTTTATGGAAGAATGTGGGGTGATTATCTTGAGAAAAATTAGTTTCTTGGAGCACAATAATTTTTGCACCTCATCATTTATACTGTAGAAAGGCTTTCTTCCATTTATGTGGGGAGTTAAAACTTTGGACATTGTGAAAAACACATAATTGTCATAAAGAGCAATTATGGAATGAGATATCCACAGAAAATGGTATTGTCCAATCACAAAGCAAAGAACAATTAGGAGTCATCTTGAAACAGTAATGATGGTATAACAGTAACTGAGGTAAAGACCGCTATAAAAATTAGAAAATACCCATAACTAAGTCTGTGTGTAGTACCACATAGTCGACAAACAAGAAGAAACAAACTTATATGATCCATGTGAAGTTTAAAGATTAAGTGAAACTGTAAATTAGTGAACTTGGGAACTGAAGGGGTCTCCATCCAGTCCATCAAACATATAGTGGGAGACCAGAAGGTCCCAAACTCAGTCGAGCCAAATTGGAGCTCCCTAAAAAGGCAGATTTGCTAAAAACAAAAACCACTGCAAAATAATGAAAAAAAACCTATTTAAGGTCGTGTGTAATACTCCAGCTAAAAAATGCAATGGCATAGACTGAGTGGGGGAGAATCACGTCGGTATAGGCGGGCGCAGCCGCAAAGATAACAACAACAAATTGACCGTGTAAGTTCAACCTGTATATTGGACCGGTATTAGAGGGCCATGAAGTGTAAAATTGAATGTGGAAGAATGTACCAATAAAGTTTTCTCTGTTAATAAATATTGCGGGGATACGGGCCAGGTCTGTGGGAGAAAAATAATAAAATTAAAATTCTTTTTTTTCTTCTTTTTTTTCCCTTTCCTTCTTCTTGCTCGTGAGGTTAGTGGGATCAATATGCGCTTCTGCCGAGATGAGGAATTTCCCAGGGTGGATAGAATATAGTAATATATTTTCTAAAAAAAAAAAAAACATATAAAATGTGTGTAAACATAGAAAACTAAATGTCAAATCTTCAGTTTACAAAGCTTAACCTAGTCTCTAATATTCATCTATGAAAATAAGCCTGCAAGTAGGGAGGAAGGTGGTGCATCTCCAGATCATCCAACATGTGACAGATATAAAGTGGGGCTGGGGACAATGACTCCATGTGTATCACACACTGTACTCCTGTGAATCTGCAGCAGCCACAATATGTATGGAGGCATTTTTCACCAGCCCTGCCCAGAGAACCACTGCCTTCCTTTTTACTTGCAGATGTATTCTCATAGATGATTGTTAGAACATGGTATAGTGAATATTTTACATTGCATTTTGTCTTATTGCTGTTGTCTGTCAGGTTGGACACATAGTTCTGCATGATAAAACTTACTAATATTCTCTTGTGAGAGTTAGGAAACAGAATATAGTTCTGACTTTGGATTCTGCCATACAATTATAGTATACAAATGTTCTATACAAATATACAGTACACACAATCTTTTCTTCATCACTTTCATCCTCTTCCTCTGTTTGAATATTAGTTTGACATTGCTGGTATGATCTAGGCCTAAGGTTGCGTGGTTCAAATGGTTGTCAGTAGAGATGAGCGAATTATTCAAAAATTCGGTTCGGCTGATTCGCCGAATTCGCCGAATAAATTCGCTTCGAGCCGAATATATTCGCTGCGAATTTAACTTATAAAGGCTCTCTGAAGCCTAGAAACACCCTTTTTATATTAGTGCAGAACACTGTACCTTTAATTTAAATGCCCTTGGAGTCTGCTGGGGAAGAGAAATAATACTGTCAGTCAGTATGACATGCAGATGAGTGCCGTCGATCTTAGAATCACCGCACACTTCACTCATTTGGGCAGTCACGGGGCCAAAATCAGAGTGTGGAGCCACAGTGTGGCGGTGGAGGCAGCAGCAATGGGAGGCCATACAGCACCCTATGACAAAATGGAACCCACCAGCAGTGTGAGGAGACCTGAAAGTGGCACATGGCAGAGTGTGGCGATGGAGACAGCAGCAATGGGAGACCGTACAGGGACCCATGACACACTCTGGACCTGGCAGCAGCATGAGGAGGCGGTACAGGGGCCCATGACAGATTACGGGCCTGGCAGCAGCATGAGGAGTCGGTACGGGGGCCCATGGCAGATTACGGGCCTGGCAGCAGCATGAGGAGGCGGTACAGGGGCCCATGGCAGAGTGGCGGAGCGTAAGCAGCTAAAATTGAAGGCCATACAGAGGCCTATGTTAAAAAGTCCCCCCAGCAGCAGCGTGGGGAGACGACTATCAAGAGTCCAATGGCAGAGTGGCAGAGCAGAAGCAGCTTCAATTGAAGGCCATACACAGGCCTAGGTTTAAAAGTCCCTCACAGTTAATTCCAATAACGAACTCTACTCCTCCGTGCAATCTACTTACGAGACCCTGGGCAGGTCTGGGTCCAATTTGTGGTAGAGACTGGTTTTGTTCAGCCATGCTTGAGCGAGTAATAACAGGTCTGTGCTGCCCTTTGGTGTCTGGCTTAATGCGCACAACACTGAACGTCCCAGCGTTTGTCAACGATTTGCCGTTAAGTGATGCAAACCCGCTGAACCACGTTCATGAGGAGCCGGTACAGGGGGCCATGAATCAGTATGGACCTGGCAGCAGCATGAGCAGACGACAGAGGCACATGGCGCAGGGTGGCGGTGTAGGCAGCATTATTCTGAAGCCATACACAGGCCTAGGTTAAAAAGCGGAAGCCGTCAGCAGCGTGAGCAGACGACAGAGACACATGGCGCAGGGTGGCGGTGGATGCAGCAGTATTCAGAAGCCAAACACGGGCCTCGGTTAAAAAGCGGAAGCCGTCAGCAGCGTGAGCAGACGACAGAGGCACATGGCGCAGGGTGGCGGTGGAGGCAGCAGCAATGGAAGGCCATACAGCACCCTATCACAAAATGGAACCCACCAACAGTGTAAGGAGACCTGAAAGTGGCACATGGCAGAGTCTGGCGATGAAGTCAGCAGCAATGGGAGGCCGTACAGGGACCCATGACACACTCTGGACCTGGCAGCAGCAAGAGGAGGCGGTACAGGGGCCCATGGCAGAGTGGCGAAGCGTAAGCAGCTTAAATTGAAGGCCATACAGAGGCCTATGTTAAAAAGTCCCCCCAGCAGCAGTGTGGGGAGACGACTATCAAGAGTCCAATGGCAGAGTGGCGATCCGGGAAGTCAGCGTTGTGATTGCAGATGCAATGCAGAGATTCTACGAGGTGATGCCGTGGGTGCGAAGAAGATCATATACCGTCGTACTTCCATCCATAAGACGGAACAACCTGCGAACCGGGAGCTTTATTGCCCTGACCCGCTGAGCAGCTTCTGGGATACCCAAGAGGCCCAAGGCAGAGTGGCGGAGCGTAAGCAGCTTCAATTAAAGGCCATACAGAGGCCTATGTTAAAAAGTCCCCCCAGCAGCAGCGTGGGGAGACGACTATCAAGAGTCCAATGGCAGAGTGGCGGAGCGGAAGCAGCTTCAATTGAAGGCCATACACAGGCCTAGGTTAAAAAGTCCCCCCAGCAGCAGTGTGGGGAGACGACTATCAAGAGTCCAATGGCTGAGTGGCGATCCGGGAAGTCAGCGTTGTGATTGCAGATGCAATGCAGAAATTTTATGAGGTAATGCCGTGGGTGCGAAGAAGATCATATACCATCGTACTTCCATCCATAAGACGGAACAACCTGCGAACCGGGAGCTTTATTGCCCTGACCCGCTGAGCAGCTTCTGGGATACCCAAGAGTTTGGCTTCTGTGGGGAATATGGTTGAAAACTGAAACTTAAAGGCATGTTGACGGAAGGGCACCAGTGTCAGTGCTCCGGAGGGAATATAGCTTCAAAGCTGACACTTAAAGGTATATCGACGGTCAGAGACCACAGGAAGTGGAGCTTGCGTCTTAAATCGACTGAATGTGGCAGATGTGAAACGTCTACGGGCCGTATATGAAACGGGTTGTTCCTCTTTCTGGAATAAGTGTTGGAAATGGCCACTCTTTTTGGTGTGGCATTTTGTCTATTTAATTCCGATAACGGACTCTACTCCTCCGTGCAATCTAGTTACGAGACCCTGGGCAGGTCTGGGTCCAATTTGTGGTAGAGACTGGTTTTGTTCAGCCATGCTTGAGCGAGTAATAACAGGTCTGTGCTGCCCTTTGGTGTCTGGCTTAATGCGCACAACACTGAACGTCCCAGCATTTGTCAACGATTTGCCGTTAAGTGATGCAAACCCGCTGAACCACGTTCATGAGGAGCCGGTACAGGGGGCCATGAATCAGTATGGACCTGGCAGCAGTGTGAGGAGACCCGAAAGTGGCACATGGCGCAGGGTGGCGGTGGAGGCAGCAGTATTCGGAAGACATACACAGGACTAGTTTAAAAAGCGGAAGCCGTCAGCAGCGTGAGCAGACGACAGAGGCACATGGCGCAGGGTGGCGGTGGAGGCAGCAGTATTCGGAAGCCATACACAGGCCTAGGTTAAAAAGCGGAAGCCGTCAGCAGCGTGAGCAGACGACAGAGGCACATGGCGCAGGGTGGCGGTGGAGGCAGCAGTATTCAGAAGCCATACACAGGCCTAGGCTTAAAACTGGAACCCAGCAGCGTGAGCAGACGACAAAGACGCACATGGCAGAGGATGGATCTGGCAGCAGTATGAGAAGGCGGTACAGGGGCCCGTGGCACAGTGTGGTGATGGGGGCTACAGCAACTGGATGCCAGAAAGTGGCCGATAGGGCTATATACTGCATGGAATTATAAAGTTGTAAAGACAGCGGCCTATAAGGCTATACACACTATAACAATCATGACTTGATTGACCATTGGCCTATAAGGCTATACACAGCATGAATATCATGACTTATTCTGAGAGTGGTTTGGAAGGCTATATACAAAAAGTAATTCATGAGCTGTCCGGACAGCGGACAATAAGTACATATATACAAATCAATTCATCAGCTGTCCAGCCAGCGGCCTCAAAGGCGACACATATAGAAAGCAATTCATGAGCTGTTCAGACAGCGGCCTCTAAGGCGACAGATATACAAAGCAATTCCCGAGGTGTTCAGGGAGCTAATGGGACTTGGCACGGGGGTGGCGGCTGAGGACACGGCGGAAGAAGAGGTGGTAGAGGCGGACATCTTTGCTGGACCAAGGACGTACAAACGTGGAGGCAAAAGCGGCGTGACCTGTCCAAGTTGCTGGT
The DNA here is from genome assembly GCF_062004578.1 of Staurois parvus. NCBI lineage: Eukaryota > Metazoa > Chordata > Amphibia > Anura > Ranidae > Staurois > Staurois parvus. Next base: position 2,554,256 of record NW_028317874.1, read on the forward strand.
GCGGCTGTGCCGGCACCACGTTCACCCAGTGGGCCGTAAATGACATGTACTGTCCCTGACCGTAGTTACAGCTCCACACGTCAGCGCTGCCGTGCACTTTGGCAGAGACCGACATGCTCAAAGACTGGCCCACCATCTCTTCTACATGTGAATGCAGGGCTGGCACTGCCTTTTTGGCGAAGAAATGCCGGCTTGGCACTCTCCACCGCGGCTCGGCACAAGCCATCATTTCTCGGAAAGGTGCTGAGTCCACCACTTGGAAAGGGAGGGACTGCAGCACCAGCAACTTGGACAGGAGGACGTTCAGCTTCTGCACCGTCGGGTGCGTGCTCGCAAACTGTTGTCTCTTGGAAACGGATTCCAAGAAAGACTGCTGACGGAATCCGTGAAGAGGAGTAGCAGGAGAAGGAGCATCTGAATGAGCGGAAGATGCCAACGAGCGACAACTCCCCTCAGCAGAGGTGTTGGAGCCTTGACTGGCTGATAGAGGGCGATTGACGTCGGGTGACGGAGCAAGTAACGGAGCGGGTGATGGAGCGGGGGCTGGGGCAGGCAGAACCGCCGTATCTTTATCACGGTTTTCCCAGGCCACCGAATGGCGACGCTGCATATGCTGACGCAACGCTGTAGTCCCAACATTGGCCCCCTGGCCACGCTTGACTTTCTGGCCACATAGTCGACATACGGCTACGTTTACTTCCTCGGGCGGCTTGACGAAAAATTGCCACACCGCCGAGTAGGAAACTTTGCCCCCGCTACTCCTCACTGGCTGACTGCTACTTCCTCCGTGCACACCGGCACCACTACTGGCCGTGGTGGTAGGCTGCAGTGGAGCTGGTGCTCTACTCCGTGGCCGTTTGGCTCCACTGACACTGCTGCGACCCTGCTGCCTCCTGGGCAACCCACCGACTGTTTTGCTCGCTGGCAAGCTGGCACCCTCTTCTCCTGATGATGCGGAAGCAATAGCCTGATGACGACGAGGCTGCCAAGTGCGATCAGCCTCATCATCATCAATTAGGGTCTCCGCGTCACTACTAGCCCCCTCGGCTGCGTGTGGGTCAGGAGACAGACCTGTCTCTAGACCGGCTACCGAGCCACTCTCCTCGCCAGTACTTCTTCGCCTGGCTGCTGAAGAGGCGGATGTCTCCCCCCGTTCCTGACCGCCCTCTGTTAGCTCTTCCTCACTGTACAGTGGGGCTGAGCCCACAGCATGCGATACTTCACTTGGTGAGGGAACACCAAAGGACAGGGGCAGGTCGAGGACACGTGATTTCAGTGGGCTTGCTCCCGGGCCATGCCAACTAACGGTTGTGTCTGACGTACCCACCGACCGTTGGCTGTAGGTGTCAGAGGTGACCTGGGAAGAGGAAGACGACCGAGTCAACCAATCGATGACGGCAGGGTTGTCGGTGGAGACACGACCGCTGGATGACACCGGGAGCACTGGCCTCTGGCTGCGACTAGTGCTGCCTCGACCCCTTCCTCTGCTGCCACGTCTGCTCGCTCCTGAAACATTGCCTCCTCTGCGTGTTGTCTGACATACTCTTTAATTCAATAAGCACCCCAAAAATAAAACCGGATTTAACTCTTTGAACGTACAATAGTGGTTGTGAAGCAGAAAGTCAGTTTATTTAGCACAATCGGTCAATTGCAGCTTGCCGTTGGCTGGAAACTGTACGTTTATGTCACTGGAATGCACTAATCACCCAAAAAATATTACCGCCACCCGGCGTGTAAATGGATTTAACTCTTTGAACGTACAATAGTGGTTGTGAAGCAGAAAGTCAGTTTATTGTACACAATCGGTCAATTGCAGCTTGCCGTTGGCTGGAAACTGTACGTTTATGCCACTGGAATGCACTAATCACCCAAAAAATATTACCGCCAGCCGGCGTGTAAATGGATTTAACTCTTTGAACGTACAATAGTGGTTGTGAAGCAGAAAGTCAGTTTATTGTACACAATCGGTCAATTGCAGCTTGCCGTTGGCTGGAAACTGTACGTTTCTGTCACTGGAATGCACTAATCACCCAAAAAATATTACCGCCAGCCGGCGTGTAAATGGATTTAACTCTTTGAACGTACAATAGTGGTTGTGAAGCAGAAAGTCAGTTTATTTAGCACAATCGGTCAATTGCAGCTTGCCGTTGGCTGGAAACTGTACATTTATGTCACTGGAATGCACTAATCACCCAAAAAATATTACCGCCAGCCGGCGTGTAAATGGATTTAACTCTTTGAACGTACAATAGTGGTTGTGAAGCAGAAAGTCAGTTTATTTAGCACAATCGGTCAATTGCAGCTTGCCGTTGGCTGGAAACTGTACATTTATGTCACTGGAATGCACTAATCACCCAAAAAATATTACCGCCAGCCGGCGTGTAAATGGAACTAACTCTTTGACTTTCTGCTTCACAACCACTATTGTACGTTCAGTTTATTTAGCACAATCGGTCAATTGCAGCTTGCCGTTGGCTGGAAACTGTACGTTTATGTCACTGGAATGCACTAATCACCCAAAAAATATTACCGCCACCCGGCGTGTAAATGGATCTAACTCTTTGAACGTACAATAGTGGTTGTGAAGCAGAAAGTCAGTTTATTGTACACAATCGGTCAATTGCAGCTTGCCGTTGGCTGGAAACTGTACGTTTCTGTCACTGGAATGCACTAATCACCCAAAAAATATTACCGCCAGCCGGCGTGTAAATGGATTTAACTCTTTGAACGTACAATAGTGGTTGTGAAGCAGAAAGTCAGTTTATTTAGCACAATCGGTCAATTGCAGCTTGCCGTTGGCTGGAAACTGTACGTTTATGTCACTGGAATGCACTAATCACCCAAAAAATATTACCGCCAGCCGGCGTGTAAATGGATTTAACTCTTTGAACGTACAATAGTGGTTGTGAAGCAGAAAGTCAGTTTATTTAGCACAATCGGTCAATTGCAGCTTGCCGTTGGCTGGAAACTGTACGTTTATGTCACTGGAATGCACTAATCACCCAAAAAATATTACCGCCACCCGGCGTGTAAATGGATCTAACTCTTTGAACGTACAATAGTGGTTGTGAAGCAGAAAGTCAGTTTATTTAGCACAATCGGTCAATTGCAGCTTGCCGTTGGCTGGAAACGGTACGTTTATGTCACTGGAATGCACTAATCACCCAAAAAATATTACCGCCACCCGGCGTGTATATGGATTTAACTCTTTGAACGTACAATAGTGGTTGTGAAGCAGAAAGTCAGTTTATTTAGCACAATCGGTCAATTGCAGCTTGCCGTTGGCTGGAAACTGTACGTTTATGTCACTGGAATGCACTAATCACCCAAAAAATATTACCGCCAGCCGGCGTGTAAATGGATCTAACTCTTTGAACGTACAATAGTGATTGTGAAGCAGAAAGTCAGTTTATTGTACACAATCGGTCAATTGCAGCTTGCCGTTGGCTGGAAACTGTACGTTTCTGTCACTGGAATGCACTAATCACCCAAAAAATATTACCGCCAGCCGGCGTGTAAATGGATTTAACTCTTTGAACGTACAATAGTGGTTGTGAAGCAGAAAGTCAGTTTATTTAGCACAATCGGTCAATTGCAGCTTGCCGTTGGCTGGAAACTGTACGTTTATGTCACTGGAATGCACTAATCACCCAAAAAATATTACCGCCAGCCGGCGTGTAAATGGATCTAACTCTTTGAACGTACAATAGTGGTTGTGAAGCAGAAAGTCAGTTTATTGTACACAATCGGTCAATTGCAGCTTGCCGTTGGCTGGAAACTGTACGTTTGTGTCACTGGAATGCACTAATCACCCAAAAAATATTACCGCCAGCCGGCGTGTAAATGGATTTAACTCTTTGAACGTACAATAGTGGTTGTGAAGCAGAAAGTCAGTTTATTTTGCACAATCGGCAAACTGCAGCACCAACTGTGCACGACAGCCACCAAAAAAAAAAAGGGTGTATGTCACTTTAAATTTTCGATTCTTTGATAGCTGTGGCCCTAAGTAACGATTCTGTGTCCCTGAGTAACGATTCTGTGTCCCTGAGTAACGATTCTGTGGCCCTAAAGTCTCTGTGGCCCTAACTCTGTCCCTTAATACACACAGGTCTGTCTCTCTTGAATGACCGGAGGCTAATGGAGAATTCTAAGATGGCCGCGATTTATAGCTCCACCATTACACAGTGCTGGCTGGCTGCTGATTGGCTAATGCGATCACATGTCATGAATGCATTATGGGTCAGCGTGCCTTGTCTGCGCGCCTTCCCAGAGATCCCCGCCCCATCTTCTCTGTCCATTTTCTCCGTCGCCACACATGTCGCCGCCATTTTTGGGAAAATTCGATTCGTGCATCCGAAGTTTGCTAATCTTCGGATTCGTCGCGAATAGAATTTTTCCAAATCTTCGGAACGAATTCCACTTCGTCATGTTCGATTCGCTCATCTCTAGTTGTCAGTCAAGAAGCTAAGGTATTCGGATGACATCTGATATGGGCAGCAAGTGATTTCGGTGCCACACTTTCAGTGGGCCCTTTTTCCCTTCAGGGCGGATTTGATAAACTGGCAATCCAGGGAGTTGCTTGCAGACGATGTATGGTTTGGATCGTCAGAGATTACCCAGCTTGTATTTCCCAGGTACTTCCAAGTTTCTCAATATCACACGATCCCCCGACTGAAGGTCTTTTACCTTCACCTTGATGTCAAAGTTCCTTGTATTTATTTGCTCTTATGTGGTTGCAGACTCTCTCGCCTTCTCATAGGCTTGCTTCAAAATTTTCTGTAGTTGGTCAACTTACCCCTTGTATGAAGTCAGGGATGTATGATCCATAGAGGTTCCCAAAGCTAGGGTAACTGTCATTCAAGCTTCTCTCCCAAGCATTAATCTGTAGGGAGAATATCCCGTGGCATCATTAGTCATACTGTTGTAGGCATGAATTACAGCTGCAATATGATTTCTCCCAATGCTGTTTCTTCTCGGAGAGCAAAGTTCCCAGCATATATAACAGAGCGCAGTTGAACCGTTCAGGTTGAAAATCTCCCTGTGAATGATATGAGGAAGTGTGGGATTTTTGGATGCAGCTCACATAGCCTGTGAACACATTTGCTCTCAAAGTCCCTGCCCTGGACAGAATGTATTTGTTGCAGCAGACAGTGGGTACAAAATGCTTTTCCACCAGTATTTTCACCAGATTGACTGCTTGTTGATCTTTGGTGGGGAAGGCTTAAGCATATCAAGTAAAGTGGTCAGTTACCACCAGAACATTGTTTCTCCCACCAACATCAGGTTCCAGGTACAGAAAGTCAATGCACACCAACTCTATGGGCCCATGAGTCTGTAGCTGACCCATGAGGGCAGCTTTGGTTGGTAGAGTTTTCCTTTAAATGCACTGTAAACATAAGTTACAGCAGCTCTCTTCTTCTGCTGTCATGAAAGGCTATTGGAAGCAATCCCTCGCCAGTCTAAAGGCCCTATCTGGTCCTAAGTGGCCATGTTCATTATGAAGAGTCATTAGTACAGCTTGTCTGTATTTCTCTGGGAGGAACAACTGCCACCTTTCTTCTAATCTTCTGAAGGACCCCTCCAATACATGAGACCATCTTGTACCTGCAGTCGGTCCCATTCTTTGTAGACTAACTTGGAGTTCATGACAGAACCATTTAGAAGCAGACTGGGATCTTGTTTGGTCAGAGGTTAAACAGCAGAGCAGGTCCTCACTCTGACCCACCTTTAAGTCTCTCTTTGTCAACTGTGGGAGCCCCTAGCTTCTCACTTGAGACAAATTGCAGTAACACATGGGCACCTCTGCTGGGGTGACTCCATTGGCCTCAGCTCCAACAACTCCTTTGTGCTGATAATCAATGCCTTGGCACACAGCCTGGATTCCCACAGACATCACATGAGTTCAGCTTTCTGGACCTGTTTCCAGATTATATGGTCTCTCAAATTCTGACAAGGTGGCTAGCCAACAATGTCCAGTGGTGTCTAGCTTGGTTGTTGTCAGAAGATAGAGTAAGCCAGGAGATTATTGTCTGTCTTGACTTGAAAGGAGTTCCCATATGGATAAACCTTCAATTTCTCAACAACAGCCCACTTCAAGACCAAGGACTTCAACTTCTGCACTGGGTAGTTTTTCTCAGATGGAGTAAGACTTCGGATTTTGTAAGTTATGGGACGTAACCTCCCATCTTGTTTTTGGTATAGGACCCCACCCAGCCCCTCTCGACTGGCGTTCACATGGAGCTCTTATGTTTTGGTAGGATCTTCGTCACTGAGCCAGCACTGGAGTTTCCGTAAGGCTTTTCTTGAGGTATTTGGAGGCTCTCTCACATTGGGAAATCCATTTCTTCTGAATACATTCTTATGACTTTTGAGCTCTTCACCTCAACTGACCTGCCTTGCGATTCTCACTTTTGCCTTTCCCTTCGTCACTCTGTAGTGACTCATTGAGTGGGTGGGAAATCTTTATGAAATTCACCACAAATCTCAAAGAATAGGAGCATAACCCTACAAAAGACCTTAATTCAGTGACTCTTCTTGGTATGGGCCACGTGGTAGTCACTTTCAACTTCTTAGGGTCAGTGGCAATCCCTTCTACCCTGGGTAGGTGACAGAAGTTTAATAGAACTGACATTTCTCCAATGACAACTTCAGTCCTTCTTCATGGAGCCTTTGAAGAACTTTCTCAAGTCTCACTTTGTGTTCTTCCAAAGTCTTCCCAAAAACAATGATGTCAACCAAGTACAACAATACCTCAGTTAGATTCATGTCTCCGACTGGCCGCTCCATCAGCCCTTGGAATGTGGCAGGAGCTCCTTAAAGTCCTTGAGGCATTCAGCCAAACTCAAAGAACCCTAATTGGCAGATGAATGCCGTCTTTTCTTGATCATTCAGATGCCTGGTGATCTGATAGTATCCATTTTTCAGATCTAGGACACTGACGAATTTTACCCTTAACAGGCATTGAAGGGCTTCAATTCAAGGAGTGGTGCACTGATCGGTTCTTCTGTTCAGAGTTCTGTATTAAATATACAACCACAGGGTGCCATTTTTCTTCCCACTACAATTACAGGAGAAGTGTAAGGGCTCCTGGATTTTCCAATGACTCCTGACTTTTTCAGTTCAGCAAGTTGCTCTCTGAGGTCTTTTAGGTCACTCAAAAGGTATTCACCTTGCTCTCTCCCTAAACAGCCTGTCTTCCTGCAGCCAAATCCTATGCAGAGCACTTTTAAGACATCCCTCTTCAAAGTAATTCTTGGAAAACATCTTTTCCCATCTTAACAACTGATCCTTGATTCTTTTCACCCACTTAGGAGATAGTGGAGTGTGCGAGGAAGAAGATTGCCCTTACGAGTCCTCTCTAGACTTAACCTTCACCAAATCAGTAAGTGTTACTGGAGTGGCAGAACTCATTTGTCCAAACAACATCGAGGGCTTTATTCTGATGGGGGATTCAGTAACATTCCAGAGAAAAACTGGCACCTTCACTCAATTCCAGGACAAGGCTCTTGTAGTTCAGTCAACAGTATGTATTGGCTATAAGACTACAGGTCCCAGGATCCTCTGCTGCCAGAAGAACTAGATACACTCTGCTAACAAGAAGTGATGTAGCAGTCCCAGTACTGGGCAATGGGGGGGGGGGAGGATTAACCATAGTCTCATCTGTAAATGTCCCTGCATAGCATAATGATATAGCCAGCAAATGGCCACACCTATATTGCACATATATTGTATCTTGGACAACCTAACACTAGATGTTTGGAGTCAGAGCTGTGTTTTCACAAGCCATGTCTTTCCAACAATTTGGTCAGCTTACAACTGGATGAAGTGACATTAACCACATACCAGTAATGTGAATTTATGTGAACTGTATTGGAATGTAGCACTACCCACTTGAGGGCCGCTGAATTTGTTTTCGGTCCCCTCTAAGCTCTGCCCAGCCAGGAAACACACATCTTTCACACTTGCACATCCAGAGTCGGTAATACAGTCCTTCGGATGTTTTTTTTTTAATTAAAGGGTTAACAACTTGGATGGGGTCCAGGGGTATATGGGATGCCCAGCAACTGAAAAACTTGAGGATGAACTTCTAAGCAACAAAACTGTACAAAGTGTGGATCAGCAAAAATAGTACTCTCTCTTTAAGAGCACTAAGTCTCCTTGCTGTACCTCTTTAGATCCCGGATGAATCCTCTTCTTCACCCAGCTGCACCAAGGATATCCCTGGACAAGGGGTCCCAAGAGCTAACAATGAAGTAGTCCCTGGTGAGAACTAGTTGGGTCTTGCACCTGACTGTCCTCTCTCCTTATCTGGCCCAGGGGGTGTAGGAATACTCACACTGTCCTGTCAACTTGGTGGGTTGGTGGCTGCCTTCAGGCCTTACCCTGGACTGGCTCCTTCCCTGCAGCACAGGTTTTCCTCCACAGGAGACGGTGGGACAGTGGAGATCCTCCCATCCAGAATCCTACCTGTAGGTAGGCTCCTCTCCCTGAGACCCTCTCCCAGTCTCCTCACTCCAGCCTTCCTTTCCATCCATATTCCACCCAACACTGCACACCTCTCCCTAGGCTCTGACACATTTGAGAGTTGTCCTGGCCACCATGTCCAGCCTCCTGCCAGGGCATTGGCCAAGGTCCCTCAAACATGAAGATCTGGGCCTCTTCTCCTCCTCCACCCCTGTTCAAGAAAGTTCTGCTAGTCTGGAAGGATGGGAGGGCTCCAGAGGCCATGACCTGTAGAAACTCCCAGCCTGTCCTGAAATGAACTCCTGCTTCACTCCCAGACTGACTCACTCAGGTTCTGTCTAAAAAACAAACCGAAAAAAAAATCAAACTAGCTAAACCTAGAGAACGTTACATCAAGATACGCTTTTCCATTATGGAGTATTCCTGTTTCAGTGGAATTATCTAATGTAATATATAATCAGTGTTGCATGTTATGGTTATGTTGCATACCAATGAAGATCCTACGCACAATCTTTTAGTACTACCTACTGTATTCTGTTTGAATGAGTGGACATTATTTAAATCATCAACATAAGGAACATTTTTAAGTAGAGCATTTGAGAGGCTGTCTGGTTTTTCCATTGACTGTATTCATTCTATACAGAAAGCCCTCCTTATTCTGCCTTTCTAATAGAAGACAAATTGTTCTGTTTGGATGTCCTGCAACCTGGATACTTCAGACACAGCTATTTTAGTAAATAATCCTGTATTCTCAGCTTGTGGATTTGAGCTATTGCTTCCCATAGTCCCATTGGACTATAGTCACTTTACAGTATTTGTATATTTTGACAAATATGAATATAAGTGATGTACATGTAATCCCAATGTTAAACAGTAGCAAGAAATATCCTTTAAAAAAAGATGCCATTACATATCTGGGAATCAAGATCCCAACCAGTCTTCTGGAACTTTATGACAGAAACTTCCGGATCATTTTGGAAAACAAAGAGATCTTAAGTGATGGAACAGCTTTCGCCTGTCCTTGTTTGGGCATTTAGCCCTCCTTAAAATGAACATTCTACCCCGACTATTGTATCTAATGCAAACCATTCTGATTCACCTTCCATTATCCTTTTTATATGCATATAAAAAGTTGCTCACTTTTCATTTGGCAGAAATCTTCTCCACATATTAAATATTCACGTCTCACTTAAAACGTAAGGGAGGTATCAGCCTACCTGATCTGAATAAAATACTATACTGCGTGCTTACTCACCAGAATAGTGGATTGGAATATTCACTCTCACAGGAAAGCATGGGTCTCATTGGAAAACTACCATAGCAACATAGCTCTACATGTATTGCCTTGGCTTCCCTCTAATTGCACTTCCCCTGCCCTTTTGGCTCACCCCTTTATAGGCCCAACCTTAGCCAGTTTCGGAGGCATAAACACTTCCCACATTTTTTTCAAGACCAGGCCCTTTGACGTCGCTACGGGGCAATAGTGATTTCCCCCCTGGCATGTCAGACCGCTTCCTGGACACCATTTTACCATATAAAAACATTTTAGCTCATCACTTTTATTCTAAAAGTAAGCTTCTTACTTATGCTCAACTCTCCTCCATCTCCCAGTCGGGCTCCTTTCCATTTTGGGCTTATCTCCAACTGCAACATTTTTTATCACACTCATTCTCTGCACCACATTACTCTAGGCCTCTCACACACTTTGATCCCATATGTCTAATATATTCCCCTTCTCTCTAAATATGAATGACTGCATATGAATGTTATGTATCTGGCCAGGTGAAGCTTTAGACACCTTTCCCCTTCTCTATTCATGCCCTATTTGCAAATACCTTTTGGTTACAGGCAGCATAGCTCAAGCTGCAAATTAAACACAGAAATTAATGTCACTCCAGTGACTTATGCATTATTAGATATCTCAATGTGAACATTCATTCTGACAAACAGAAACCGGAAAATAGGTAGGCTTTCTTTTTCCATCTCCTTAGCTAATCAATAGTGCTCAGACTGAGAATCCTTGTTGTTTATTAAATGTTTATTTGTAAAACAAAAATTATACAATAATATGTTAATCCCAAAATTATTTATATTTTATAACTGGAAAAGTATGACCCTATTTAAAACTCATGAAAACTGACTATCCTGCTTAATTCAGTACTGTTTCCTTTTTTATATTGCTTACCTTCAATAAATACTTTTCATGTGAACTAGAATTCTTTTTTAAATGTCTTATATAAAATGTACGCTGAAATAAAATGAAGTGTGATAGAAATGCAGGTGTTCATGGCAATGATCTACTGGCTACAGATGGCATGATGAGATGTAAGCCATCAATTAACGTATTGGGCTTAGCACAAAAAAATTTCAGCAAGACCTTGGCTATCTGGATTAGAGTGTCAAAAGTTTCATAGAGAAGTCCCAAGCATTTGCACTCTGTGTGGCAGTGCAGCTTGAAACCATAAGCAATAGTGCTTAGTGGCAAGTAAGCCAGCCCAGACATTCCACAAGACTTAGTCAGTTGAGGTTTGTCAAAGAAAAGACTTAACAACTTCTGAGTTTCATCTACTAAGCCTCCATTATCTCCATCGTTCAAGCTGTAAAAAAAAAGGAAAGCCACATTTAGCAACTGGCGCATTCAGAAGGAAAAATACCTTATGATTCAGAAATGTTCACTGCTTTCTTTGGCTGTATCACGTAATATTAAAATATGGCTCTGGTACTATATTTGAATCCATGCTTTTTCCTTTTTACAGTTCTCATCTGTTCAGCGATTCAGCTAATAGCTAAGTTGGCTATAATGAAAAGTTGCCAGCTCTGTATGCTTAGCAAATTGCTAGCTTTGAATTGATTTGTAGTATTCTTTATGCATAATGGGTAGTAGGTACTCACTTTCCTGCTCCCAGAATCCTGTTGCTAGTTTTCATAAATAAGGCCATTGTAACATTATTAAATCACTGTATTCCACTCTGTTAACTTCCCTGGCCCTATCATTACTCTACTACAGGTGCCCAATGCTTAGAGCATTCTATATAATCCCACTGACCCCCAGTCACCTTTGAATTGTGAGCTGGGATTGTGGATTGTATTGCCATATAAATCAAAATCAGTCTTCTTCCACAGTAATGATCAGCAGATTTTTGGTATTATGAATAAAGAGTATAGCTTTTTTCCTTTCTCTTGAGAATTACATTAATCTGATTGAAGTAGAAGAAAAACATATAACTTATGGTAATCTTTTTAGCGATAAGAGAGGACATTTAAAAAACACATGCAAACTTTCCATTTAGATTTTATTTTGCTAATATGATCATGTATTTGTCTATTTTTTGTTGTATTTTTTGGAAAATATAGATTTTTTTATGTGAGTTAATTCTTAGGTTTTATTTCCCCAGGTTTTCTTCCAATGGTATGCCTTTTTTCCCCTCCCTCACACCAGGTATACAGTTTGGTATGACATGTTCATAGCAACCGTGTGCCTTTTTACATAGAAAAAGCTGAAAAGAGAAGGTGTGTATGTGGGGGGGGGGCAACAAAGTGAAGCCCTTACAGACCAATCTCTTCTGCTCTAAGGTTGGGTCTAGCAGTGTGAAGGCAGGGGGTTATACGACCTCATTGGGGCAGATAGGTTGTTATAGATACCCCAGAGTATTGGTGAACAGGTCATTAGGCCACTTACTATTAAAATGCACATAGAGGAATTATTCTTTATTAAAAATAAAGACACCCCCAGATATTCACCAATTAGCAATACAAAACATTTGCACTATATTTCTGGGTGAGAAAAAAAAGCTGGTTGACTGGGTGTAAACCTCAAGCCCAATCATATCAAATAACATCCCCCCACGATAAGTTCATGTTTTTGAATACACTTGCAAGAAATTATATTTCTGCAAATATATTGCTAGTTGGGATATTGGTGATCCAGTTTTTTTTTAATTCCTTCTAGCCTTCCCTTTTTTTTTCTCCCAGTTTTATTATTTTAGGTGGTAGAGAATATTAATGCATTTTATTATAGAAAAGCCATGATGGCGGCGGGTCATTTTTATCTATTTTAATTTGAAATGTATATTTTAAAATATATATGTTATATGTGAGCTGAGCCAAATTTTATAGGATAGAGCCTGAGTTTCAGAGGGAAACTCAGGTAGAAGGATGTGTCACTGCTCATTCTAATTTACTTGTGTGTGTATTTCGACTTGAGCTACTGAACTTTGTAAACAACAAACTTTTTTCAGCAGGAGGTAGGAACTGCAAAATATCTGAAAATGAATCTAAATCTCTACTGCTGGCCTAAAATGAGAATGCATAATATTATATTTCAAATGTGTGTATATATATATATATATATATATATATATATATATATAATTGTGCTCAAAAGTTTTCATATCCTGTCAGAAATCGTGGAATTATGGCATTTGGTTTAAGGTTGGTGATCATAATAAGCCATTTATTATCACATAGTTGATTGGATCCTTTTTAAATCATATTGATAACAGAAATCACCCAAATGGCCCTGATCAAAAGTTTACATACCCTGGAATGTTTGGCCTTGGTACAGACACACGAGGTGACACACACAGGTTAAAATTGCAATTAAAAGGTTAATTTCTCACATTTGAGACTTTGTACATTGCATTTAGTGTGTGTGTATAGAAAATAGTCAGTTTGTTAGCTCTCAGGTGGATGCACTGAGCAGGTTAGATACTGAGCCACAGGGAGTGTAAAAGAACTGTCAAAAGACCTGCACAACAATGTAATGGGACTTTATAATGATGGAAAGGGATATAAAAAGATATCGAAAGCCTTGAATATGCCAGTCAGTACTGCTCAAGCACTTGTTAAGAAGTGGAAGGGTCAGGAATCTCTTGATCCTAAGCCAAGGTCAGGTAGACCAGGAAGGATTGCAGCCACAACTGCAACAAGAATTGTTCAGGATACAAAGAAAAACCCACAGATAACCTCAGAATAAATTATAGGGTGCTCTGGAAAAAGACAGTGTTTTTTTTTTTTTTTTTTTTTAAGTAGAACAATACGAAAATACTTGAACAAAAATTAGCTGTATGGTTGATTTGCCAGAAAGAAGCCTTTTCTGCGCCAATGCCACAAAAAAGCCTGGTTACAATATGCATGACATCTTGACAAGCCTCACCAGGCTTTTTTGTAGCATTGATGCAGTAAAGGCTTCTTTAAGGCAACTCGACTATACAGCTCATATTTATTCAAGTATTGTCGTATTGTGCTCCTTGAAACAAGCTGCTCTGGAAAAAGATGGTGTGGTTGTATTTCTCCTGAGGTTACCTTTTCTTTGGGTTATTCCTTGTATCCCAAACAGTTCTTCTGGCAGTTGTGGCTGACTCCTTTTTAAATCATAGGTAGACCAAGAAAGTTTGCAAACAACTATGTGATAATAAATGATATGATCACTATCTTTAAATAAAAGACAGTTTTTTGGCATGATCAGTCGTATTTTTAATATAAATGCCAAAATATAATGATTTCTGCCAGGGTGTGCAAACTTTTGAGCACAAATATATATATATATATATATATATATATATATATATATATATACACACACACACATATTGTATGTGTGTATGTACAGTGCTCAGCATAAATGAGTACACCCCTTTTGAAAAGTAAGAGTTTAATCAATATCTTAATGAACACATGAACAATGTCCAAAGTTTTGTCAACACTGAGTTTTCCATTCTTTAAGAACGACCTCTTTTAGAGCCTGGATGCTGGATGGAGAATGATATTCAACTTGTCACTTTAGAATTCCCCATAGGTGTTTGATCGGGTTCAGATCAGGAGACATACTTGGTCACTGAATCACTTTCACCTTTCAGAAATGCAACAGTGGCCTTAGATGTGTGTTTTGAATCATTGTCATGTTGGAAAAGTGCACAATGGACAAGGGCATGAAGTAATAGTAGCATCTTCTCTTTCAATATAGAGCAGTAAATCTGTGAATTAATGATACAATCATGAAATGCAGCTCCCAACACCAGCTGCAATCATGCAACCCCACAGAAGGACACTGCCACCACCATATTTCACTGTAAGCACCATGCATTTTTCTTTGTACTCTTCACCTTTGCGACGTCATACAATTTTAAAGCCATCAGTTACAACAACATTGTACTCTGGAGTGATGAGACCAAGATAAGAGTCCCAGTAGTCTTCTTCTTTTTCAGCATGGGCCCTGGCAAATTCTAGGTGGGCTTTTTTTGTTCATGGGCTTTAGGAGAGGCTTCCTTCATGGACGACACCCATGTATGCCATTCCCCTGTAGTGTACACCATATTGTTTCACGGAATACAATCACTCCAGTTTGACTCTCTACTTCTTTAGCTAATTGCAGTGAACTTGCATGGTGATTTTCTTCAATCCTTCTCATCAGAAGATTCTTATGTCAAGGTGTTAACTCCCGTGGACATCCTGGATGTCTCTGTCAGATGGTTGCAGTTCCATCTTTGTTTAATTTATGTATCAATTTTGCTACAGTATTCTGACTGATAAGTAAAGCTTTACTGTTCTTCTTGTAGCCTTCAACTTTCTTGTGTAAATACATTATTTTTTTTCTCAGGCCTTTTGACATTTCTCTTCCATGTGGTGCCATTGCTGACAGCATGAAATGGAGAGGAGTTTTCTTTGTTAAGTAACGCCATTTTATAATCAACTGTCTGCTGGACACCTGTTTGATAAATGATGGGACTCACCTGTTGTTGAATTCTTGTTAATTAGGATTTTGTTGTCTAAAATTTAGCTTTGCTCCTAAGACTTTCATTGACTTGTATTCATTTTTTCAACATGGTCTTGGATGAATTTGTTAGGATAAATACTTTTTTGTGCATGGAAATTAACAAATCTTGTTTGCAATCAATGGTCCACATTTGTGGGAGTATTTTGTAGTATAGTGTCCCATAGAAAATGTTGATTCTGAAAGAAAAGTAAAGGTTTTCTGACAAATCTATTGGAGTGTACTCATTTATGCTGAGATATATATATATATATATATATATATATATTCTGTATTTTACTTTAGCAAAAACCAAAATACAGTCCCTTTAAAGGACCACAAAATCATAAGCAATCACAATCATTTCAGTGGCATATCTTGTGTACTCTGAGGCCTCTAATGCAATCACCTTAAACACTTTAAGACTAATAAAAAACGCAATGCAAAAAATGGTGATTCCTAAAGTCCATTGCAATCAGTGAAATTCTGGCTTACAATCTGATAAGTAAAAAATTAATTCTGAGTGGTTACTGTGGGTTGCTGAGATTTGCACATTGTTCTTTGCCTTTTTGTTTATACTGTAAGTACAATACCAATATCAAGAGCGACCCAATTTTAATCAGTTAAATGATCGAATTGAGAATTTTGCTCTCAGATACAATAGCTTTAGATGAGTATGGGATCATACTGCTTTTTTCCCAGTTTGCAACTATCGCTATGAGTAGCATTATTGTTTGTCCTTTATTTTCTACAATAAAGCCATATATATATATATATATATATATATATACACACACACATACACAGTATATATACACACATACATACACACACACACAGGAACATCAGTCAGACTAGACTATACTAACTTCTGTAAAAGCATGGCACCGTAACTGAAAGCAGGTCCCAACATTACACTGCCACAACATGCAGTCAATACAGCTTTCTCACTGTTACTTGGGGCATAGTTTATTTTGCTTTGATGAGAAAAACTCATTCACTGCTGTTTTTGGCCTTAGTCTCAGGGACGCACCTGTCTGTCATATTTTAATATCATGCAAAATGCCAAGTCACATAAAACCCTTGTTTGCTCCAGGACAGCATCCTCTAATTTTACAATCAGTCAATGTGCATATTGTCCCTTTTCAGTTCTAATACTGTTCAATGAAAAGTAGTAAAATGCAGAGTCCTTTGATGTCGTGCTGTTTCAGTGTGCACTGCTGTGATGCCATCTGTTACCCTGCTATTACCTATCAGGCTAGGAAATATTGTTTACTGCCAAACTTGTATCTTTTCATGTCAGGGGTCTATAGTATCATATGAAATTCAAGCTATAATTTTAGAATTTTCTGTATATATCAACCACACAACTTAGATTTCAAATTGTATCTGACATGTGCATGCACCAGGGTTCCACATGTTTAAACATTATCTGTCAGCAACAGAATATCAGTCACTTAACAAGGACTTGTCATTCAGTATTGAAATGTGACCCACAAATGTAAAGCTTGAGTAGAATCTAAGATGCAGAGCAAACTTTTTAGGGTTGATCTACTAAAGGAATAGAGATGGGGTGGATGTTCACCTAGCTAATTAAATAAGGTAAAGCTGTGTTCACTTGAATTATCCAATCACAAAAAGACATTTTGCTTTTTCCTTTCCTATGATTGGTAATACATAAAAAGACATCTTCACAGTATTTATTAAGCTCAGTAAACATTCACTTTGCTGTGAAGTGAGCAGTAAACAGTCTCTATCAGCTGTCATATTCTTAGTTGTGCTTTTTTCTTTCAGAGACATCATTCTATAGCTTATACTTACCACTAGTGATAAGCCAAACTGCCCTGTGATCAGTTCAGCAGGGATTCTATTGATGCCAAACTTGATGAGAGCTGAAATTGTCAAATTAAATATGCTAATAGGCAAGTGGGTTTCAAACAAATGCATGGGCACAAAATGTAGCAATGCACAAAAATATAAAAAACTCTATGAAGCAGTGATTGTTTTAGCACTGACATTTAGAAAGGAAAAATGTTTTCACAACTTTATGCCCACCCTCTGTGGGTGGGCGGCTTCCCCAGGCTCAGCAACATAAATATACATTGCTGTGTACATGGTCACTGAAGCATCCCCTGAGGCTCACAGTGTGCCACTCCTGTGACCACTATGTCCATTGGACACAGCAAATTACAGTTTCTGGCACCCAGCCATTTTGTCAACAAAACTGTTATGAATGAATTTCATTATAATAGCTATGCTTCCTATAGTGATGCCGTGATTGGCCCACAACTATCACATAATAGCTGGGCCAGTCACAGTACCCTGTACCATATGATAGCTGTGGACCAATTACAGCATCACTAGAATAAGCACAGTTGTTATGAATGAAATCCATTCATGACGATTGCTGTTACAGTGTTCATCAATCACAGTGTAAAAAAAAATCCTTGATCATCCGACTGAGTGGTACAGTGTCACTATAGTATTACAGTATGTACAAATATAGTTAAAAATGTTTTAAAAAAGGTTGAGTACTGTCCGTGATACTTTTTTTATTTGCACTAACATACAATTTTGAGGACAAGCTTTCGGGGTATGTCCCCTTCTTCAAAGTCCAAACAGTACTATTACAAATCACAAAGTTTAAGCAGAATGTTAGAAGGGATTGAGAAGAAAGAAAAAAAAAGGCTACAGATAAGATACATCAAGAGTGAGGGGGGGAGGGGGGGATACTACACTCACACAGAGGGGGTCAAGCTTCAGCTAATAGATAGTCATAAAGCTGTCGGATAATGGTTGAGGAATCCCATGTCCAAGTTATGGCCGTTATCTTTTGTGTCAAATAGAATTCTCATTCTTAGTTCAAATGTTTTTCTTTCCTGGATAGATTTGAATTTTCCTTTCAGAACCAAGACATTGAGGTCTTCCATATTGTGGCCTGGTTGTGTGAAATGGTGTCCCACAGGTGTGCAAAGGTCACCTTCTTTATGTTCCTTGATGGTATGTCTGTGCAAATTCATCCTTGTTTCCAACTTCTGTCCTGTTTCACCAACATAAGATCCTTTGCTGCATTTTCTGCACTGGATAAGGTACACAACATTACTGTAGGTGCAGCTGTATGATCTGGAAATATAAAAAAGGTTAAATCATTTAATACATTTTTTTTTTTACATACTGTCATCAGTCAGTATCCCTGATCACTGCCTCATCAGTCATATGATGATGCTGTACAGCACTGGTGACAGTATGTAAGAAAAAATAAACTGAATAAAAAAAGAATTTTAAATAGTTTCTTCATTTTCCAAAACTTCTGACAAAAATTACAACTTCAGAACACTTGCCATGCCTCTTACTAAATACCCTGGACTGTCGACTTCCAAATGAACCCCTTTGGAAAGTAATTTGTACTGTCCTGGCATGTTAGGGCCTAAATGAGATAGGCCATCAGTATATCAGGACTGATCAATTTTCAAATATATATATATATATATATATATATACACACACACACACACACCATAGTTTGTAGACTCTAACTTTCACATAGACTGAATAATATACACTGATTGGGGTTATACACTGATTTGGGTTATTTTTTACCAAAGAAATGTAGAAGACTACATTTGGCCTAAATGTATAAAGAAAGATGATTTTTTTGTAAAATGTTGTAGCATAACCTTTGAAAAATGTGTTTTTTTAAAAAAACTTCCTGTATTTTTCTTTTTATATAGTAAAAAAGAAAAAACCCAGATGTGATTAAATACCACCAAAAGAAAGCTCTAGTTGTAAAAATAAAAGTGCAGTGCTTACACACTATTTGTAAATAGTAACATCATAAATAGCTATAACACATAAGTGTATATTGATTGAAATGTGAAAGTCCCACACCAAACAATGTGTGAAGGATGCTCTTCTTGTTCCTAGTTAAATTAGTGCGTCACCACTTGTGTCACTCCAATGCACTCACCACAGATCCATGACTCTGTAATTAAAAGGAAGGTCATATGCACTTTTAGCCCCAGAATCTTAATTCATCTTTCTGTTAGTGGTTTCTTCTATAAAGCTCTTTTACGCCAAAATACCATACAGCTCCCCCTCAGTAAAAGATCAATATATGCCAGAGGAAATAATATCTCATAGTGTAGTATTACAGATTTAAAATTGCCAGAAATAAAAGCAAGAAATTCACCACACGTTTTAGGTGCCCAATACCTTGGCACCAATACACTCAGCCTGTAAGATTGCTGCTGTAACTAATCCTACCTAATTCTGGCATCTATCTAGGAAGGTGCTACATTTACAATTACTGACCATATAAATGAATGGGGCCAGTAACATCAATGGTTGTTAAGGACTTGGTGGTGCAGGCAACTTAAAGCATCGACAGTGGGAAGCTGTTATGTATAATATCAATCGTAATACTGCTATTATACATGATGTGCCACTCCCACGGAATGGGGAAATGTACAGGCATTTGTCCGAATGCCTGAACTTTGGACTGCACTTTGAGCGCATCCCTACTAACTGCCAGAATGGGAAAAAAACAGAACTAGGATCAAAAAGGTAATCAAAAATCAATAGTGCATGCTCAATAATTACTGCTTTTCCAGGGAGATATTCAGTAGCAGTATGGCATACTTTGGGTGAATTTACATTCTTATTAATATGCAATAATATTTTTTATCTGTCAGAGAGATGGCTGTTACATGTAAAGCAGTAGCAGTACTGGAAGTGCTAAGCAGGTTCAACACAAAGCTAGGCAATGTAATTAGTTGTATTGATTTTGATTAAATGTATTTTTAGCATGTAAATGGACAGTAAAGCTTTGCAATTTATTTAAGACCTTGACCATCACTTTGTAAATAGAAATGCAACAGTTCTGATCAGTATACAAGTGTTTGGTTTTATTAATGCATTTTTATCACCTCCTGTGCACAGGTTATATTAAGCCTAAGAAAAATACATATCATCACCATGACTAAGTTTCCTTGGTATGCATAATGAAAAGGATCAAGCTGTGGAATACCGCTGTGATTTGTATTACCAGGGACATTTATAATTAAATATTGTTTAAAAAGTGTAGCCCGGAAATAGGGGAAATAATGGTATGCCCACTTATGTTTGACTACAATAGTATATCAAATTTTAATTTCATGATGCATTCCATTTAAAAAGATCATGGTAACCTAAAACAGAAGGCAAATCTGTTTGTGATAAATTAGAAACATGCTTTTAAAAGAAAAAAACTGGTATAGACAATGTTGCATAGGAATCTAAAAAAAAATAGATTTGCATGCATGTTACATTTAATGTGGTAATTTAATCACTTCTTTGTTTGTTTGATATTGCTATTGATTTTTCTATCAGCGTTATACTGTAATTCTATCATTCATCTATTTAAAATCAATTTCATTGAGGAAAAAGGCACATTTGGGTCATACCACTGCCTACAAAGGGATCTGGACACTTGAAAACAAGAAAACATTGATTAACCAGGTATAATAACCCCTTCCCACTGCTAGCATGCTTCAAATTTTCACTAGTGTCCTGGAAAGATGTTTACCTTTTCTCTACTAAGAAATGATTAACCATTTTTACTAGTCATTTTTTTCTTTAAATTAAGATATCCTTTTTTAAAATCAAGACTTCTCTACACGCTGCTTGAGCTAGTCTCTCCATGCAGCTATTAGGATCCATGTATCTTCAGCAATGGCTTGGGTGCAGTACCCACACCCCACTGGACAATTGTGGGGCCTTCCTAGAATGTAATCTTCAGGCACTGGGCTCTGCATTGTGGTGCTTCCAAGACCTTTGTGTACTGTATTAGTTAGCCACAGAGTGCTTTCCAGGTCCAGAGCTGTGGCACAGCGTCCAGTGTGACCCTGACTCTGAACACTCCTTTATGAGAAGGCTGTATGGGCTGAGCATTAGATGGAGTTACTTATTTTACTATAATCATAGGATGTAGTTAGTATCCCTTTTTCCCACTAGTGTTCATGGAAAGAGGTAAATGCTAGGGAATTGAATGCTGTGTCACTAGCTGCAGTGGCATGCTCTGTTCCTGCCATTCATCGTGAGGTAGCATCTTCCCAGCACTGTTCCTAAACACAAGAGAATCCATAGCTAGTCCTTGCTGTCAGCCTCGAGCTCACGACCTAACAGTTCTGCGGCAGCCTGCAGTGCTCCCTCTCAAAAACCTGTCACCAAAAGGCAGAAACATTGTCCCCTGCTACATTCCCTATACTCACTGGAGTCTTCTTTGGCTCCTCTTGTGTGGCTCCCTTCTTGGCTTTATCCTGGGAAGATTTCACTACAGTCATGTAAAATTTAATGGACCAAATTGTAACATTGATTGCTGAATCTAACCATATGACTTTTGACTTTATTGATTCTTTTGATTTGTTGTGGGCCCCCAACACTTTCAGTGTGTGGCCCTACCATTTGGTCTTTCTTCTGCCCCTTTTGTGTTCACTAAGGTTCTAGCCTCTGTACTTGTCAGGCTCCCATGGCATCCCCGTGGGTGATATCTGAGTGACTTCCTGTTAAGGTTGCAGTCAGCACAAGTCTAGACTGACAATGTCACATGGGAAGTTGAAGCCCTACAAAATATTTGGTTGGATCCTGATCCTTCAGAAGTCAGCAACTCATTACTGTAGCCAACTCATTACTTGGAGCATCTGGGCCTTTTTCTATACAAAAGTTTTTTCCCTAGGACAAACTTCAAAGGCTGCATTTCCAGACTCAGACTAGTATATCCAAGAGTTGACCAACTCTTCAGTTTTGCATAATGGTAACTTTCAACAAAGCATATCCTTTTGCCCAGTTCCACTTCTTACCCCTACAACTCAACATCCTGGCATCATGAGGCAAATTGGTTCAATTTCTGGACAAACCAATTCAACTGTTACTGAGGTTGTCTCTGGCCTGTTGGCTCATGAATCCAACTCTGGAGATAGGCTGACATCTGTTGTGAGAATTCTCCAAGATATTGTAAAGAAGGATTTCCCTATCAGAGTAGGTAGGAATCATAGAAACCTTGTAAGTGCAGTGGACATGGAAAGAGGTGTGAAAAAGATTATATCCTGGACAGAGCATAGTTTTGTCTACTGTTTACATTCCAGGAGTAGACAATTGGCAGGTGAACATCCTCAGCCAGCAGGGCCCTGGTTCTAAGGGGAATGAAGCTTATACTCAAAGTTGTTTCAGAACTTTTGTTACAGGTGGGCATGCCAGACATGGGCCTCATGGCCTCCAGGTTGAACAACAAACTGAACAAGTTTGTCTATAGATTACGGGGTCATCTGGCAAAAGCAGTAGATGTTCTGTGGCTCTGTGGGATAGTGCCATCTGATCTACACTTTTCCTCTCTTGAAACTCCTTCGTGGTCTGCTCCACAGGATTGAGGTGGAGGGCAGATGTGCCCAGGCAGATGTGATACTCCAGTCTGATGAGAATCTTGGCAGACTCTCTGTGGGTCCTTCCAGATCATCAGGATATTCCATATCAAGGATTGGTTATGCTTCATGGTTACCCAGGTCTTGAGGGATGGTGACCTCTCTTAATTCCTACAATGCTAAAAGCTAGGAAGTCCACTTCCTAAAAAGTCTACCAATACACATGGAAGACATGATGAGGAAAAAAAAACAAAAAACTTTGGAGTGTATCCTAACTTTTTTACAATTGGGTCTGGACCAGCACTTGGCTTTGTGTACCATAAAGTGACAAAATTCAACCCCTAAGATCATGCCTCCCATTATTTCTTTTACAAAAAGCTTTATTGAATAATAAGCAAAGATGAACAGACAATCAAAGCAAAAATTCAATGATCAACATTTACACATTACAATAAATGAAGGGAAGCTAGTGCAAGGCATGTATCGATAAAGGCAAAATCTGAAAAGTTTACATAGGTGCCCTGAGGAAAGGGATGGGGAGGGAGGTTGGAAGGGAACAGGTAACAGACCTTTGTGGGTCAGTGGTAATGTAAACTCCAAAGGGAAGTATTGCTACATCAACATTATAGAAAAACAGGAGAGGCCCGAGAAAAGGCCACATCAAAAAACAATACATATTCATGACCTAGAATTTAAAAAGAAATCTAGATTGCATAAATAGCCTTGCAGATGCAGCGCAGAGAACAGCAGGCACAATCCGTAAATTATGTTTAAGGACAGAGTAAACAGAAGAGTAGAAATAGACAAATAGTAGAGAGACACAGACAACACACACAGACACAAAAAAAAAAAAAAAAAAGGGAAAGGGAGGGGCTCCGGGGGGATCACAGCAGAATCCATCCTCATATCGATAGAAGGGACTGGTCGAATCTCGAGGGCTGAGCTATATCCAGCCAGGGACGCCATATCTGCAGAAATTTTGTATGGATATCCAACAATATGGCCGTCAGTTTTTCATTGACCATTATTAGTTCATCCGACTTTTGACAGCCTCAAAGCTAAGGACAGGAGTCTTTCAAGCCTTCGCAATCGTCAATTTAGTTGCCATAAATAAATGTGATGCCAGCTGCCGTTCAGAGCGGAGAAGGCCCTCAAGTGGTTTAAATAGAAGCGCTTCATATGGATTACGCTTAATGTCTGTATGAAGAATAGTGCGGAGGAGGGCATATACCCTAATCCACAGCCTGCTTACCTTAGGGCAAGTCCACCAGATGTGTGCCATGGTACCTAATTGTTGACATCCCCGAAAACAAACCGGGGAATAGGTAGGGATAAAACTAGCTAGACGGGCAGGCGTATAATACCATCGGTATAGAATTTTGTAGGCATTCTCAAGAATAATGACATTCCTGGAACACTTAGATAATATTTGGGTCATGAGCTGCCAGTCTTGTTGATCCAGGGTTCCCCCTAATTCCGACTGCCAACGCAGATGGTAGGAACGAACCGGAGGGGTTCTAGAAGACATAATGGAAGAATAAATCAGGGAGATCAGACCTGGAGCATGAGGTCTATGTCTACACTGGCTTTCAAAAGGGGATAAACGGTAAGGTCCTGGATGCGTACGTATTAGAGTATGAATAAAGTGACGAAGTTGAAGATAACCAAAATGTTCTCGGAGGGGAATGTTATAAGAAGAACGCAAAGTGTCAAAGGTAATTATTCTAGTGGGGGATAGGAGTGAATGAACATCATAAAAACCATGTGTCTGCCACCAGACAAACTGTCTAGGGTTATCCTTACCCGGAGGGAATAATCAGACGTATCAGAGGCAAATGAGGAGAGATAAGGCCATCGGAGTATTTTACAGAATCCCAGAGACGAAGTGAAAGTGTCAGCGTTGGGCTAAGGTCAGATGGACGCTGAGAATTAGGGAGCCAGGGCAAGGAGGAGAGCGGTATCGGGTGAGAGTTCATCATATCTACTACAGCCCACAGGGGGAAATGGTGAGAAGCATGAATATGAGCTAAAGGGGCAATGTTAGCCGCCACATAGTAGGACTGAAGATTTGGAACAGATAACCCGCCCGCATTCCGCCGCGCAAATAAAATATGCTTGCTAATTCTAGGTCGAGAGGAGCCCCAAATAAAGGACAAAAGTTTTCGCTGATGTATACGTAATATATGTGAAGGTACTGAAACTGGCAGAACACGAAATAGGTATAGTAATTTAGGAAGATAGGTCATACGGATTGCATTAATTCTGCCGAACCATGATAACGGGAAATGGGACCAAGAGGACAAGAGCTCAGTCAACTCATGAAAAACAGTGGGAAAGTTAGCCTGATACAGTCCATCATTTGTCGGGGTGAGCTTAATTCCTAGATATGGTAAGGCCGAAAGCCATTGGAAGGGGAACGTTTGTTTCAAAGTAGTCAAAAGTGGTGGTGGGAGGGTAACTGACATAGCTCTTGATTTAGCTGGATTGATATGTAAACCTGAGAGGGTGGCAAAGGAATCGAGAACTGCTAGCAAATTAGGCAAAGTGACCCCCGGATTCGAGATTGACAATAATATGTCATCCGCAAACAACGATAATTTATGTTGGGAGCCTGCCACATCAATTCCCTTAATATGCCTCCCATTATTTCATTAAGACCTTTGTGCAGGGTATGGCCCATGTGACTGCCCCTGCTCATTCAACCATCACTTTGTGTGCTTTGAATTTGGTTGTTTTCACACTTTGATCATCTTAAAGTGGTTACCATAATGCATTCCTTGCATTAGGGTAAAAATAGTTTTGCAGCTTTCTCTCCTCCCCCACCTCCCTAAATACTTAACTGAGTCCTAATCAATCCAGCTCTTTTCATGGCTGAATATCTTCTTTCCTTTCTTCCTCTTCATGCAGGGACTCTGGCAGCAGCAGAAGCCATTGGCACCTGCTGCTGTCAAGCACATTCCATAAGGAGGAAGTGAGGGGTGGGGCTTCTTTCCTTGTTGGCAGCACCTCTACAAGGCATGTACACTAGAAGGACCTTATCTGACCTTACATAGAGACAAGGTGCTGCTCAGGCCTAGAACTTCATTTCTTCCTAAGGTTAATTTAGACTTTTAACTCAGTTAGGGCATTGTTCTTCCATTCTCTGTCCAGCTCCAGTGCATCCAAAGGAAATTTCTCTTCATTGTCTGGATTTAGTTGCTATATGAGTATGCCAAATGGTTCCACCATTTCCTGCCAAAGCACACAGTACTAAATCTCAAAAGTGCTTATTGGGCTTTTCAAGATGAGGCAACTGTGTCTCAGATTTGCAAGGCTGCCATGTTTGTCTTCTGTTCACTAGGTTTTACCGGGTCAAAGTTCAGGCCTCATTTGATGCCAGCTTTTGGTATAAGGTTTTTCATGAAGCTGTTTCAGCTGCAGGTATTTCCCCACTTTTCTGTCATATTTTGTGGGCTTATTAGTGCTTTGTTGCCTAACCCTTAGTTGAACTACATGTCCCAAATGTCATTAGATCCTGTGTGTCCCTTAATGAACGAGAAAGACAATAGGATTTTTGTATGAACCATAAAATCCCTTTGGGGATTCACTGAGGGACACAAGCTATAACCCTCTGAGGTTATGGTCTTGCTCTCAGCTCTGCTTTGTTACAAAACTAAGACATACTGGGAGAACTTTTTTTGTTTTCCAGTGTCCAAATCCCACTGAAGGTGAAAGTGTAGACCATGTTTCTGAATCCTGTGTCCTACAATGAACTCTCAAAAATCATAGTTTTTACAATATCCATTTTAAAATCATTGCTGCAGTGCAAAATTTTAAAAATATGGTGCATGGTGTTGGATATCCCAGGTACTCCAGGAATGTGAAAGCTAGATCTGATATCCTATAGATCGTTACCGGATTGGAAAGGGTTCCCTTTCTGGAAGGACTTAACCCTTCTGGATAATACTGATCTATATGGATACACCCACTTTCTTTCCCTCTTGACCAATCTTAGCAAACCCTGTGCACAATAAGAATTAGGTCTTGATTAATGTATGTTGTGCAGTCAGAACTGATGTGCTCTCACTCTCTGTATTTCTTTCTCTCTTCTAGCTCCAATACTCCATACTGCTCTTAGCTGTTGCAGGGTTTAGGTTTTCTTATTGGTTTAATAATTTCTTTACAGCAAAACAATATTTTTAAATGGCTAAAATGAAAGTGCAGTAGGAGATCTGATTAATACACATTTCCCCATGTGTAACTCAACATGCAGGTAAACCCTCCTACTCTGCAATAAGCCAGACTGAATGCAATTTTGAAGCTTTATTAACAAAACAGGGTGGGTGAAACTATTAAGAAAAAACAGATGAGAAATACATATAATCAATGTAAGAACATACAGAAATAACAATGAATAGATATTAGGCTGTAGATCGCAATACGTGATTCTCACCAGCGATGTTGTCTTTAGGGGATGCAAAGAGATGCAAGTGCAACATGTGCTGATAGCAAGCTCCTTCCCTCCTAGTTTCTAAGATGTAGTCTGAGCTCCCAAGATGAATCTCTTTCCTTTCTCTCAGAATTATGGGAATTTGTATTAACTCTTAACTAATATCTAAGCAGTCTCTAGTTTCTGTAAACAGTAACATTATTACAGGCTCCATCTAGTGGTGAAATTTGATATTGCAAGCAGGACAGGCATAATCTATTCTCCTGCTGGAGGCAGAGCAGGAGGTAAACCTAAAGAAGGAATTCTCAATACACTTCCAACATGTTGTAATAGATGACACCTAGGCCTCTTCATATTGTCGCATATGATATCTGGGTCTTTTCAGTCTCTGACAAATGATACCTACAGCTCTCCATTCTCTAACAGATAGTGTCTGGACCTCTCCAGTCTCTCAGAGATAATACTCTGTGCTCTGTAGTCTTTCACATAGGATACCTTGCTATCTCCGGTGTCCAAATGACACACGTTGGAACTACAGTCCACTGTTAAACAAGGAATAAAATAACACAATAAAATAAAAAAAGATTGACATAGGTTAGAAAAATATGGGGCTCCTTGATTTAAAGAAATGTCAAATTAACTTTCTGCTTTTTGGTTTTACCAGGTGGCAAGGGGATATCCACAAGTCTGAAGAGATAGTCAGCATCAGCATAGAAAATGGATCTCTATTATAAGGGTGGTTAAATCCCTGATAATGAAACAGGTAATTGTCCTCG
The DNA here is from genome assembly GCF_062004578.1 of Staurois parvus. Classification (NCBI taxonomy): domain Eukaryota; kingdom Metazoa; phylum Chordata; class Amphibia; order Anura; family Ranidae; genus Staurois; species Staurois parvus. The sequence continues at coordinate 2,582,069 of NW_028317874.1, forward strand.
ATATAACTAAGGTTTATTATGGATTGAATACCTTTCTTACTGGCTTTAGTTAGTATTATGCATCAATACAATAAATGATCAATGGAAAAAAATGGTCACCAGAGAGGAGCAAGTAGATTATCTTTTTCTTCTCCCACTGTCAGCTGTGTCTTTTGAGTCTTGCTTTGCCTACTTATGTAAAAAAGTAACAAAGCAAAGTTTTCGCCCAGTTTTTGAGGCTAGGATGACTTGAAATATGCAAAACATATAGTTGTGCTCAACAGTTTGAATACCCTGGCAGAAAATTGAAAATGTGACTGATCATGCCAAAAACTGTTTTTTATTTAAGGATAGGGATCATATGAAGCCATTTATTATCACGTGGTTGTTTGGCTCCTTTTCAAAATATAATGATAACAGAAATCACCCAAATGGCCATGATCAAAAGTTTACATATCCTGGAATGTTTGGCCTTGGCACAAACACACAAGGTGACACACGCAGGTTAAAATGGCAATTAAAGGTTAATTTCCCACATCTGTGGCTTTTTAAATTGCAATTACTGTCTGTGTATAGTCAATGATTTTGTTAGCTCTCAAATGGATGCACTGAGCAGGCTAGATACCGAGCCATGGGGAGCAGAAAAAAAGACCAGCATAACAAGATAATGGAACTTTATAAAGATGGAAAATGATATAGAAAGATATTCAAAGCCCTGAATATGCCAGTCAGTACTGTTCAATCACGTATTAAGAAGTGAAAAAATTCAGGGATCTCTTGACACAAAGCCAAGGTCAGGTAGAGTAAGATTGCAGCCACAACTGCCAGATGAAAGAAAGGAAAAAAGGAAGAGAAAATAAAGAAAACCCACAGGTAACCTTAAATACAGAAATACAGGCTGTTCTGGAAAAATACAGTGTGATTGTTTGTTAAGGAGCATAGTATGATACGTGAACAAAAAATGAGCTGCCAGAAAGAAGTATTTACTGTGCCAATGCCACAAAAATGCCTGGTTACAATATGGCTAACAACATCTTCACATGCCTCACAGCTACTGGCACACTGCAATCTGGAGTGATGAGACCAAAATAGAGCATTATGGTCACAACCAAAAACTCTGTTTGGAGCGGGGTCAACAAGGCCTATAGCAACAAGATTACCATCCCCACTGTGAAGCATGATGTTGTGGGGGGGGCGTGAGCTCTAAAGGCATGGGGAATCTTGTAAAATTGATAGCAATATGAATGCAGCATGTTATCAGAACATACTGGCAAACAATTTGCATTCTTCTGCAAGAAAACTGTGCATGGGATGCTCTTGAACTTTCCAGCATGACAATGACCCTAAGCAAGACCAGGCTGACTGTCCAGTGGTTACAGCAAAAAAGCGTGAAGGTTCTGGAGTAGCTATCACAGTCTCCTGACCTTAATATCATCAAGCTGCTCTGGGGAGATCTCAAACATTTTTGCCAAGATGAATGGACATCTATACCACCTGCAAGAATTTTCCAAGACTCCACACTGTCATTGATGCTAAAGGGGGCAATACACAATATTAAGAACTAAGGGTATGCAGACTTTTGAACAGGGGTCATTTCATTTGTTTACTTGTTGCCATGTTTTGTTTATGATTGTGCCTGTCAGGGCTCCCAGGTATGACCAGAGGTGTGTGACTGAAGCAGGGAAACGCAGACTTCAGATATGTGATTAACAATGTAATTTATTAACACTAACAATACAAACATAAACGCAGTGCAATACTAAACATAATACAGTGCAAACAAACCCAACCAACCACCCACAGATAACAGTACATACAAGCAAGCGTCGTCAGGCAGGCCGAGTCAATATCAATTGGGCAGGTAGGTACAGGGGGAGCAAGCGGAGAATGGTCGGGGTCACAGGCCAGGTTCAGCAGGTAGCAAGCAGCGTAGTACAGAGGGTCAGGCAGAGGGATGGTCAGGGTCACAAGCCAGGGATCAGAACAGGTAGCAAAGGAACAGAAACAGGATGCAGGACAGATACAGGGCCCAGGACAAACACAACACCAAGGCAGAGTCTGCAAGTCTGGCCATCCCTTAAATACACCAGTATCATCAGTTCCAGGTGTTAGCTGGCTGAAAGGTTGAGTCTCTGATTGCTGGGAGCACCCGCTGGCCAGCCCTGGTACTGCAGATCAAAAGGCAGGTGAGTCCCACCATTGCTGGCCAGTCCATTCCTGACAGTGCCATTCTGTTATGACCTACAGTTGAATATGAATCCCATAAGAAATAAAAGAAATGTGTTTTGCCCACTTACTCATGTTTTCTTTAAAAACGGTACATACTGTATATTACCAATTCTCCTAGGGTATGAAAACTTTTAAGCACAACTGTATAATTCTTAAACCAAACAATCATAATAATTTGTTGCTTGTACCCACCGTGTTTTAAGATCACACAATGCTCCATTCAACAATGCTGCTCGGGGAGCATATATACAAGAAATAGTGCTGAGCTGCTACCATATATGTGAAAAAATATGTATATGAATTATATAATAAACAATTAGTCTATAAGTTATAGTGTGAAATCTTCTTAAATGTTCAAACTCTTGATAGAAAAATCTCATTCAAAGATGTCACCATAATCCTTAAAATGGCCTTAAGAATATATGCTTGTCATTGGTTTTATTTACGAATACACCCATGCTGCCACCGCTGTATAAACTGCTTGCTCCCCTTAGGAAATGGATCTTTACACAACAGTATGATTGTTTGAATAAATGATGCCTCCTCCACCTCTTCCTGAGGAAGTCACATGTGAGAATGAAGCAATGCATAGGATAGAAGCTGGGTGACATAATTTCTGGTCTGGGACTAGGATCGGAAGTTGTAATACAAAACAGCATTGAGGGCATTTTAGAGTCTGTTGACTCAGTAATACATGTGAGTGTGGATTTTTCTACATTTTATCTTTATTTTCCAATAAATCTATTATACTGTGGAGCGATTTTCCTTCTTTTGAGTATAAACCCAGTCCAGTGGCATTGGCATCATTCATTTAAAGGGGCCTGCTGCACAGTTTATCAGAGCCTGTTGTAACTAGGAGAGGTGGAGGAGACATCATTTATTCAAACAACCATGTTATGATCTGTATATTCTGTATAGCTTCATTCCCTAAGGTGAGCTAACAATTTATAAGGTGGTGGCAGCACTGGTGTGTTTGAAAAGAAAACCACGGGCAAGGCTATATTCCTATGGTGATTTTAAGGATCATGGTGACATATTTAAATTCGATTTTTCTGTCAAGAGTTAGAACACATCAGATGAGTTTGCACTATTACTTATAGACTAATTATTTATTTTATATATATATATATATATATATATATATAGTTTTTGTTCACATATATGATAGCATTGTAGCACTGTTTCTTGTGTATATTCATTGTGATGTATATGTGGGAACACATTTTTTGGTGTTTTTAGCAACTTTCTATACTTTGGTATTTTCAGTCTAATTTTGAAGTTAAGTTTCACATTTTAGGGTGAATGTTCTTATTTTTCACTTTTTGTTTTTGGCACCTTATCAGAGTTTGTTATTTAAGGCTACTCAGGGAGCAGAGCACAGTGAATGTGAATGCAGTTGTCCCGCTCTCTATCATGCTGCTGGCACAGGGTATAAGGTATGGTAAACCCTTGTTGCAGAATGTATTATATAAAGAACACACAGAAGGGAGAGCATATTTATTACTGTATATACAACCTATGTAATATAGTTTCAGGCAGGCTTTAAGTGCTAACTGGCAGCTTAATTTGTCATCATGGCAGCTGCAAAGTTTAGCGGATCTTGCAGATACAGATACAGAGACACTTGCTAGCTGCTACAGGTGCAAATGATGGTGTCACGTACCTGGTTGGGGAACCTGATGTGGAGAGGAGGGTGTCCTCATACTACTTCCGCTCGGAGCTCCTGATAGTGGGGACAGAGGGCACCGAGCCAGGAGTGGCACGAGTGCTTGGTGGGTCTTGAGATGACTGTAGGCAAGTGATGACCCGAGGGACCCAGATGCAGGCCAGGTGTGGATGCAGGAGTGTAGGTGCAGCAGCAGGTAGGTATGGCGGCAACCAGGATACAGGCCAGGTGTGGATGCAGGAACGTAGGTGCAGCAGCAGGTAGGTATGGCGGCAACCAGGATACAGGCCAGGTGTGGATGCAGGAACGTAGGTGCAGCAGCAGGTAGGTATGGCGGCAACCAGAATACAGGCCAGGTGCAGATGCAGGAACGTAGGTGCAGCAGCGTCAGACAAGCCGGGTCAGCATTAGTTGGGCATATCCAATACAAAGGAGCAGGCAAGCAGATAGTCAGGGATAAGCCGGGTCGATGCAGGCTGAGTTCTTTCTTAGTCAGTGTCAGGGACAGCCGCGGCGCCTCCCCCGGCGCACGCGCACTAGCTGCGGCTCACGCCGGGACACAAGCACCAGGTTCCGGCAGGCCGCGGCTGACAGGACGCCGCGCATGCGCAGTAGGAGCCGCGGGCGCGCCTTGGGCGGCCAATGACAGCCCGGGGGCACATCCTGGGTGGCCAATGACAGTGCAGGGCGCGATATTTAAAGATGCCCTGCACTGTCACAGATTGCCGCAAGGTCTATCTGTGATCCTGAATTCCTGAACCTGTGATATTGACCCTGATTGCCCTGACTACGCTGCCTTCTCCTGTGTTTGACCCGGATTGTCCTGACTACGCTGCCTTCTCCTGTGTTTGACCCGGATTGCCCTGACTACTCTGCCTTCTCCTCTCCTGACTCCCGGCTTGTTTGACCTATCTGCGGACTGACTTATCCTGCTGACCCTGCGTGTGACCTGACTACTCTCCGCCCGCCGATTCTGTACCTCACTTACCCCACGGGACCACTGCTCGTGACCCATCCTGCTAGGTCCTGCCGGCCTCCTCACATCTGGCTCTTCCGGTACCTATACATCCACGGAGGTTCCCTCTGCCACTGGTGGGCCTGCTCAGAGGTCGTGACCTGGTCCTGGTCTGTTACAAGTCCATCCCCACCATCAGGGGCCCTGGTGAAAGCACAGACCGGGACTTAGACTCCACGCTTTGGGTAGGTCTGTCAAGTGGACAGCCAGAGGCACCACCTGGCGGATCAAAACAGTCAGGGTCAGATTAGATACAGGCAATAGAATCAGGTTATGGAGTATAGAACGTTGTAGACCAGAAGGCATAGACTAAAGTGTGTTGATGATTTAAATCTCCCACATTGCGCTGACATGCACGCCAGGGTGCATGCGCATAACCGCATGCTTCCATACATGCGCACCGCCACGGCTGACAGGGATCAGGCACTGGCGCATAGATGTGCATCTGCAAGAGGACAATCCCTGACAGATGGGCAAACATTGTGCCAGTATACTGGTATAGCACCTTCCTAGTTTAGCTAGGGGGAGCTAGATCCCAATGGTTAGACAGGAGCTGTTAGCAGCTCAGGTGTAATAGCCAGTGGGATCAAATTATGGTCAGGGCTGTGAGACTCTGCAGGCCAGCCCCTCTGGAATTTCCTCCAGCTCTGAGGCTTTCGGAGGAGAGCCTTGGAGGCAGTGGGTAGATTTGAGGAGTGGATGATTGCATTCTTGAGGGACCTCAACCAATCCCCAACAGAAGGCTTGGCAAGTGTAGGCTCAGTAGCAGGAGTGTGAGGAGTCAGATGGAAAAAGGAGTAGAGAGATGGAGGAAGATGGCTGCCAGGAGGCCTAGTGGGATGGGGCCTACCTGAAAGCCTGAAGCTGGGAAGGCAGAAAATGCAGGACTCACTGGCCCCTGAGTGAGGACTACCTGTATGGCAGTAATGGAGCAGCCCAGCTGATAAGCCTGGTAGCAGCAGCCCACCTGCAAGTGGTACAGGAGAGGATATGAGTGATTACACCTGCACCCCCTTAGCAGATAGGGGTAGGAGCCCTCTAGTGGGAAACCAGAATAGCCCACTGCTAGTGACTGTTCACCTCAATTTAAGGGACAGGAGCCAGATCACCTGTTCAGAAAAAGTCTCCAGATTGCTGGGTGAAGAGGAGTTCATCTAGGGTATGGGATGGTTCATCAAGGAGATGCTGGTTAGAATTGCAGTAGAGACTGTGTTGCAAAAGAGAAGCTTTTGAATAGTTCCAGGAAGTTTGTCCTCAGTTAAAATTTCCCTTGGGCATCCTATACCCCCTTACGCTATCCAAGTTCTAATTCCCAATAAAACACAAAACAATAGCTCAAGGACTGATTTCTGACTCCAAATGTAAGCTTGTGTGGAGAATTCAGATTACCTAGCTATGCAGGACTATAGGGGGACCCAATTCATCAGCAACCTCTAATGGGCTAGTGCTACACTGGCATTTTATATTGAAGCTGCATGTGATTTTTTTTTTCTTTTTTCACAGAAAGACTGTTGGTTTCTGAAACTGCGCTGCAGTTATGTTATGTGGACAGTTGAAATGCAAATAGCTCTTATGAGAGTTATCCTAAATAGAAAATTCAGGTGCTAAGGTGCTAAAGTGATTTAATGCTCACTGCCTTTCATATTTAGGGATGTTGGTTGCAAGCCAGAAGAAAGTTACAAGTGAAAATGACTTTTGTGGTTTAAACTTATCACCTTGATTTGCTCTTATCCACAAGCACAAAATCCCCTTATAAGTTGACAGGCTGGCTGGCAGTCCACGTTAAGATGTTTCCAAACAAAGAGCGCAGTTGTTCGTGTGCTATAAAGTATTTAGACTGGAACTGGTATGAGAGAAGAGGCTTTGCAGTAAAGCCTTCTGTTTAAGATGAGGAAATTAATTTCAGGATTTCTTACTATAAAGAGAACAACCTTATATCTGCATATATATGCAGGCATAGCAATGTCTGGGAGAACAAGATTTTCATTCCAATTTATTTTTATGACTAGTACGCTTTGAGAAAATTGTATACAAAATTAGGGAGCAACAGTTATAGTGTTATAAAACCATTATTATCAATGGGGTTTGTTTATAAAGAGCTGCTATTTCTTCTCTGTTTTCTGTCATTTGAAAATAAAGACTTAGGCTAGAAACAATTATCGGTAAAAATGTGGTAACATATTTCTGGATTATTTTTTGGGAAAGCATAAAAAGGGATATACCTTGTTATCCAGGAATAAGTGCAGAAGTACTTTGTGCCTAAATCTGTTTACTTTTACAGTTATTATAAAACAGTGAAATTCATGAAATTGAGATTTTCTGTAAAAAAGGAAAGTTTTACCTGTTTGTGACCTCAGTGGCAATCCCAGTGGTTTATATATAGAGCAGTGAATGTGACATTACCAAATATTTTTTTGTATACACATATACCAGGAGCATTCACCTGCAGTGAATGCTTGGTAAATACCACATTCGCTGCTTTAAAAATATACCCATCAATCTCTTTTATGATTATAAACTTTACGGATTTTATGTTGCAATTTAACTTTTTTTAAAAATTACATTCAATCAAACATTAAATTTAGCAGCCTAGCATATTTTCTGCAAATAGGTAAAGAGTATAAAACTGAGATCTGATTTTCAGTTTCTTTTAACTGTGGGGGATAGTTTTATAAACTATCGAAACATGACCTTTTGGAATGACTAAACTGTACATGGCTAAATCTATCTTTCAATGAGTACAGTAATTTGGCACTGATACTTACATCACATCTCATGTTTTTGTGCAGGTATAATCATATCCAAAACAAACAATTTACCTAAGTAAGTTATTTTGAGCACCTGATGGGGTGATATTCACCAAAATCATCATTAACCAGCAATAGAAGATTTTATAAATAATGCACAATAATAATTTAGAATTCTCGCAGACACAGTCATGTATCAAACACTAATCATTTTTTGTCAGCATTTTAAATGGTTGCACAATAATATTAAAATATACATATTTTTTAATTTTTATTGGTTGTCATTTACTTTTTTTTTGTGCATTTTAAGATATAGTATTCACAATATCTAAACTAAACAGCGATTGACTTTAGTTTAGATATAGTGAATACAATGTCATAATAGGGGTTGACTCCAAACAGCAATTGACTTTAGAGTCAACCTCTATTATGACATTACATCCTAAGAAGGAAATCCATTTTTCATTCTATTGCTTTTACAACATGATCTTCCAGCTATTAAACCAAGCAGATATTAGAGGGATAAAAAACTTTTCTGAAAGGGGAGGTCCAGGCTTCCTCAAAAAATTAAAAGTCAGCAGCTACAAATATTACAAATACAAATATAAGGACATTAACCTGTCCAGGGGTTTAGCACTGCCATCACCCGGGCTACATCTTCACAAGCCTCTGGAAGTAAAGCCTTGGTGCTTCACAGCCAGTTTCTAACTACGCATGCCTGAGTCGTGCTGCACAATGAGACTGGTCCCACAGTCTTCTGGGACCTGTGAAGTGCCTCAGAAGACTGCGGGGGGGGGGGGGGGGGATTAGGGGCAAAACGTTCTCAGTTCGTCACGGTGAACTGAGCTGGAAGTGGGAGTGGGTACCAGTCAAAGCCAGGTACCCACTCCTCTCCCAAAAAGTGCCAAATGTGGCAGTAGATGGGGGGGGGGGGGCAGACAAGCAGAGCTTTCCCTTTTGGGTGAAGCTCTGCTTTAGTTTTATTATTTAAGGCAATCAAAAGTGAATCTGTGCATATTTTTATCTACATTTAGGCAGTGGTGTATTTTTGTTTTGTGCTGCCCCAGGCAAGACTAAAATCATGCCCCCATCTAAATTTGCCCCACCCTTTCCTATTTAGGATCCACCCCTTCATATGTAAACTCTGCCCATTCCACTTTAGGCTCCACCTCTTCCTTTTAGAGCTCCACCCCAGGAGACGGTCAGAGACTGCGGACAGGGTACAGGAGAGGGTCCCCACAACCCCTGCCCTTGCATCAGGGTCCCCAAATTTCCCCCTCCCTAAATCAGGGTCCCCAGAGTCCCCCTTCAACATTAGGGTCCAAAAATCCCCCTAATAAATCAGGATCCCTTTTAAATCATGGTCTCCAGAGTCCCCCCACCTTATGTGCATCACGGTCCCCATAGCCCATTCCCTTATACATCAGGGTCAGTTCTTTACATATTGGTCTCCAGAGACCCCCCAACCTTACATCAAGGTCCCCACAGGCCCTCCCTTTACATCATGGTCCCCCAGAGCCCCCCTCCTTAAATATGGGTCCCCATAGGCCCTACCACTTACATCAGGGTCCCAAGACTCCCCCCCCCAATACATCAGGGTCCACCTTTACATCGTGGTCTCCAGAGTCCACCCACCCATAGACCCTCCCCATACATCAGGGTCCCCCAGAGACCCAAATCCCCCTCCTTAAATAAGGATCTCCAGAGTTCCCCCAATACATCAGGGTCCCCCTATACAGCATTGTCTTCAGAGTCCCCCACCTTACATCGGGGTCCCTGGAGCCCATTCTCTTTACTTTGGTCTCCAAAGTTTCCCCTGCCCTTATATCAGGATCCCCCCCAACCCCCCTTACCTCAGGGTCCATTCCATTCATTCTTCTAGTCCTTTCCTTGCCGCCCCCCTCCTCCTCTGAATGTCACAGCCTGGGGGCAGAGCAAGCACCTGATTGGTTGTTAGGACTGCTGATGTCCTACTAACCAATCACGTGCTTTCCCTGCCCCAACTAGCACTGACAGTGAAAACACAGGGAAGAGGCGTGGAGGGTCACCCCACATACTGAGCACACATGAGCCCGCCCACCCTTCTGAACACAGCCGAGACCGTCCCCTCTACCCGAGCACACATGAGCCTGCCCCCCCCCCCGTAAACAGTCAAGCAAGCACACGAGCCCGCTCCCCCATCACAGCACACAGGAACCAGCCACTCCGTCTGAGCACACATGAGCCCGCCCCCCTCCCAAACACAGCCGAGACCGCCCCCCTTCCTGAATACAGCCGAGGCCGACCCCAGCCCGAGCACACCCGAACACAGCCCTTTGTAGATGGCACTGGTCCCTTCTGCCTGGGAGCGATGCCGCCCCCTGAAAAATGCCGACCAAGGCAGGTGCCTGGTTTGCCTTGCAGCAGATGCGCCCCTGCATTTAGGACTAAAAACATTTACAAAAAACGTGTTTACAAGGCCAGCCTTAGTGGCTTTGCTAAGAACAAAGTCTGAACAGAGCTGAATAGATCCCCAAACGTGTGCTCCCTGGCTGCTCAGAGAGGCTATGATTTTTTAGTAAGGGAGAAATAGCATGAAACATTATTATTATTATTATTATTGTTATTATTATTCAGTGGTTGTAAAGACTTTTTGTTAATCAATTGCCCTCCTGAGGATTTACCCCCCTTCCTGACCAGGCAATTTTTTGCGGTACGGCGTTGCATTACTTTAACTGACAGTTGCGTGGTCATGTAATGCTGCACCCAAATGAAATTTACGTCCTCTTTTTCGCATGAATTGAGCTTTCTTTTGGTGGTATTTGATCGCCTGTGTGTTTTTTATTTTTTGCGCTATAAAAAAAAAAAAAAGACAGGCAATTTTAAGAAAAAAAACTATATTTTTGTCTTTTTGCTATTAAACATGTCCAGTAAAATAATGTAAAAAATCTATTTTCATCATAAATTTAGGCCAAAATGTATTCTGCTACATGTCTTTGATAAAAAAAATCCCAATACGTGTAAACGTAAATGGTTTATGTGAACGTTTTAGCATTTACAAATGGCGGTATAGATAATGGAATTTCTTTTTTTTTTCACTAGTAATGGTGGCGATCAGTAACTTATAGCGGCACTGCGGGACTGCAGCGGGTATTCTAACACTTGGGGGAACTGACTTGGTGTCACTGATATCCCCAGTGACACCAATACAGTGATCAGTGCTAAAAAAAAGCACTGATGCTGTATTAATGGCACTTGGCAGGAAGAGGATAATATGAGGGGTGATTAAAGGGTTAACTGTGTGCTGAGAGTGTTTTACTAGGGGGCTTTGTCAGTGTGCCTCACTGTAAGCTGTGAACAGCCATCCAAAGCAGTTTGCCTGAGCTGACAGGGAAGAGACCTATTAGTAAACAAAACAGTTCTCCTCCTAGTCGGAGATCGCCGGAAATCACCGTGCGCCGGCGAGTAATCACCGCCTGGGACCCGGTGATTGACAGCTGCAGCCACAAATGGCAGAGCGGGTAGGGCATGTGCCCCCTACCTGGAGATGCAAAATCACGCATATATATATGATTTTGCGCACCTGTACCGCCCTGTAGCAGTATATCTGCTATAGCGCGGAATGGAAGCATTTAAAGAACAAAACAGAATTATACTTACCTGCTCTATGCAATAAAATTGCCACTTGCTATTGGGGCATCTGTGCACATCAATCCTGAGCCGTGCTGCCTCTGTCCACAGACAGCACAGTGTGGCCACAAACCCCCCCCCCCAATCCCTTGCCACAGAATATGACTGACAACAGCAGGAGTCGATGGCTCCCACTGTCTCAGCAAAGCCTGTGAGACCAGAAAGTGAGAGAAGAGAGCCGCTACAGATGGGCACAGCGCTGGATTGAGTGAGGACTCAGGTAAGTATAAGGGGGGGGGCAATACTACTACCTAAACAATTGTTCTCTTAATGCAAGGAATACATTAACATAAAAAAAGTTTAGGCTTTAGAATCACTTCACTTTCTGTTTAGGCATACTGACACTAGCAAGGGGGAAGGTCATTTACAGAATTCCTTCTGCAGCATTAATGTGTAGGCTCCAGGGGAGGACTGACCATTTGGAAACTCGGGCACTGCCCAAGGGCCCGGGGTCAGTAGGGGGCCCCATGAGATGCCCCTGGTACCTTATTCTTAGGCTTTTTTGAGTTTGGGCACAGGGGCCCCATGATCCCCTATTGCCTGGGGGCCCCATGAGTTGTCAGTCCGCCCCTGGTAGGCTCCATACCACAGCTTGCATTTTATGACTGGCATGTAAAGTGCAGCTTGCAGTGTGAACTGCCATTACAATGTCCAGCAAAGAGCAGATAATTCTCTCAGCCACAGACAGGCCCCCTGATCTTAAACCCTAAAATGGGAGTGAGTAGAAGGAAACCTCATTGGGTTTATGCTTATGGGTATATACTTTAGACAGTAAAAGCAAAGTGCTGTGAAATCGCTCCCTACCAGGGGAGGACTGACCATTCGAGCACTCGGGCACTGCCTGAGGGCCCGGGGTCAGTAGGGGGCGCCATGAGATGCCCCTGGTACCTTTCATTGGCTGTTTCATAGGCTTTTTTGGGTGTGGGCGAGGATACAGGGGCCCCATGATCCCCTATTGCCTGGGGGCCCCATGAGTTGTCAGTCCGCCTCTGCTCCCGACGCTTTCATCTTCACCCAGTCCTCCTTCCGGGTTAGCACTCTCCAGTCACTTGATTGACCAGGTTACTTTCACACATGCACGGGAGTCTATTCACCACAGCACTCACCAGGAGCTATAAATTTTCCCTCTCCTGTGTCACAAATGAAGCCAGAAGTGATGTGTATAATGTCACTTCCAGTTTCAGTTCTTTGTTTACTAGCCGGTATAGGCCAGGCAAGCATCTGATCAAACGATCTTGATTTGATCAGATGCTTTGAAGGGCAGAGGATCTAACAAACCCCAGAGCTCTCGATAAAGAGTACCTGTCACTGTCCCAGCTATCACAAGGGATGTGGTTTATCCCTTGTGATAGTAATAAAGTTAAATAAAAAAGAAATTCAGAGAATATGTAAAAATATTAATTGATTAATTCATTAAATACATTGTAAAAGAATTTAAAGCACTCCCTGTTCTCCGGTGCAAATGCAAATCATATGAAGGTCAAACAAGCATATGTAAATGGTGATTGTACCACAACTGTGGTATCACTGTGAATGTCAGAGTGAGAGCAACAATTCTAGCACAACAGATCATTTTTAAAGAATATCTTTCATAACATGTTACAGGTTACACCCATATTCAGGGTGTAACCTGTAACATGTTACGATCGGACCATTGTGACAGCTAGCCTATGGAGATTTTTAAACACTGTAGTATGTCTCCATTTCACAAGTGTGCGCAATTTTAAAGAGTGACATGTTAGGTATCTGTTTACTCGAAGTAACATCATATTTTATATTTTATTAACAATCAAGTATTATATTGTGGGGGTTTTCAAAATTCATCAAACTGTATTTTTCCCCAAAACAATTGCATTTGAAAAACGCAAATACCGTGTAACATAAAAAAATTACATCACCCAACATTTTATTCTCTAGGGGCTCTGCTTAAAAAATATATGTGTGAGGGTTCTAAGTAATTTTCTAGCATAAAAATGCTGATTTTTACATGTAGGTGAAGAATGTCAGAATTGGCCTGGGGCTCAAGTGGTTAGGCCGAAGACACCGGGAAGGGGTGACACCACTCAGTCCACAAATATGCTGGGTATTGTCAGATCACAATTGATTAGTTTATTGCTGGCAGATCAACAGCTAATTTTCTGCAATTGAAGCGTTAAAGGATAAACAATGGGGAAATATGCATGTATTACATAGATACACAGCATGTGCTTTTTTATTTTTTTCTCTTTTTTGCCCTGACATAAACATTAATCATAAAATATAGCCAGCAAATTAAGCCTAATGTTTACTCTGGTACAAGCAAAAAACATGTCATAAATAAAGATGCCTTAGTAATAAAGACACAGATGAAAGAACATAGAAATATACAGTATATGTGTTATTTGTCTGCCAATTGCACTTTAAAAAGGACATCCTTTGGTGTACTAAAAAAATCTCCTATTTATTAGCTCTATCATAACCCAGCTATTCCATAGCTGTGTGTTAAGAGTGGATGTGAAAGCATATACTGTATTTTCTATGATTTTATTTTCCTTCACATAAAAAAAACATAGTTTAGAATTTCCAGCACTTACTTAATCACGTCAACTAATTATAGAACCTCTGCATACTGTACATGGAGAAATGGAAGCAGACTACATGCCACTTAAAAAAAAAAAAAACATTTTAAGCACCCTGTGACTTCATAGCTGCAGTTCCAGCTCATAGTTAAGGGTAAGAACAGCACCTGGGTTTTTGTGATTATGGATTATTTTCCCTGCTGACCAGCAGTTCTGTACAGTATTACTGAAGTGGAATGATCCCATTTTAAAGTATTCACTTGGAGATTTGAAATGGAATAATGCTTTGCTTGTATTTTTTTACCATTATAGTATTATGGTTGAGTAAAAGGGGAAAATCAGGGTATGTTTAGTGATGGTTTACTAAAGTACATAACATCCACAAATTAGAATAACCTGCTAAACTAACTGTAAAATAACCATGGGTAAACTGGCTGTAAAACAAAGGTCAAATACAATACATTTTTAACAGATTTGGCCATCCATAAATATTTATAGCTTGCATTTGAGGAAAGGTGAACCCGAGTTAAGGTAAGACGCAGCACTGAACATTAGATTTATTCCCCACTTTTCAACCTATCTCCAACAGAGAACTTCACTTTAAAGTGGTTGTGGACCTTAGACATGAAATTTGAGCAAAGCATATCCCTTTATAGTGTGTACTTGTCCAAATCCAGACCACAAAGTGTCATTTCTTTCTGCTGTCTTATTCCTCTGCTATCAGCATGAGTCACGTTTCTTTGGCACCAAGAGAAAAAAAGGTGATAAGGGAGGGAGCTCCAGCGCACAGCCTGTGATGGACAGCCTCAGCTCTGTTCCTGTGTGCTATGTGAAAGGGGGGAGTGTGTCCCTTCCATCCAATCAGCTCTTACTGAGCTCTGCAGTGTGTAAATTCAGTTCCCAGCCCCCTGATTTCTGAAATTTCAGACAAGCTGCACTTTGAATGGCTCTTGAAAGAGAAGACTGCAGACAAACAGTTACAACTTATGTAGAAGCATTTGTTTAATCCCTGTGAATCACCTGAGGTCAGTTACTTCACTGGGTATATGTAGGGGTTTACAGCTGCTTTTAAGCAGAACTAAGCCCTCCTATCCTTTTCAGTCAAGCATCTGTCATCTTAGCCTCTGTTTGATCTGCAACTGCCATAATGATCGGTTACATAACAGCCATTTGATGGTTTGACAGTTTAGTCGAGAGCATAAGCAAATACAATAGTTAGCATTCCCAGCATGCTGGGGATTTAAAGTGGAATGATCCCGTCCTATTGTTTTCAGCCAAGGAAGCTGCCATCTTAAGCCTGGTACACACGATCATAAAATTGTACGAAAAATACTGCTTTTGAGGCGATCACATGATAATCTGATCGTTAGTACACAGCTTTTAACAGCCAATCATAACAGTTCAACCAAAATTACCTGGAGGGACAAACGCAAAAAAAATTTTTTCTAGTACGATACCAGATCGTATGATTTTTGTTTAATCAGTACAGTTTTCATCCTAAAATACAATACAAATATAATACATTACATCACTTCTGAAATTCTATGCTGTGGTACGAGAATGTAAATAAACCACTTGCCCTCCAGAGGATTTACCCCCTTTCCTGACCAGGCCATTTTTTGCGATAAAGTACTGCATTACTTTAACTGACGGTCATGAAACACTGCACCCAAATGAAATTTAAGTCCTTTTTTTCCCCCACAAATAGAGCTTACTTTTGGTGGTATTTGATCGCATGTGCGGTTTTTAATTTTTTGTGCTATAAAAAAAAAGACAGACAATTTTGAGAAACAAACAATATTTTTGGCTTTTTGCTATTAAACATGTCCAGTAAAAAAATTAAAAAAATCAAATTTCATCATAAATTTAGGCCAAAATGCATTCTGCTACATGTCTTTGCTAAAAAAAATCCCAATACGTGTAAATTAACTGGTTTACATGAACGTTATAGTGTTTTCAAATGGCGGTCTTTATACTGGGATTTTTTATCTTCATTTTTAATTTTTACTAGTAATGGCAGCGATGGTGCACGTGATCAGTTATGACACCAGCCATTTGATGGTTGGACAGTTTAGTTGAGAGCAAATGTGACAATTACGATCCCAGCATGTGCCAGGAATTAACTGTTTTGTTTTGTTTATTAAATCAATGGGTTTAGTTCTTCTTTAAAGTGGAACTAAACCCATCATGTTAGTGGTTTCAAAAAAACATTTAAATTCCCAACATTCAGGGAATGGTACCTGTCACATTTGCTTGTGCTTGCAACCAAATTGTCAGATCATCAAAATGGCTGGTGTCATATCTGATCACGTGCAGCATCATGGCAGTTGAAGAATAAACAGAGGCCAAAGATGGCAGCTTCCTTGGCTGAAAATGATAGGAGGGTTTAGTTCCATTTTAGGCCTTGTTTGCATTAATGTGCAAAGACAACTGTTTTTCTGCATGTGTTCTGCAAGGGCACAACAAAATCAATTGTTCTTTATGTGCTTTGTTTACATCACAACACTGGTATCACATGCAGATTTTTTCTGCCCAGGAATCTGCAGCATGTATAAAACTCATTGGAGTGTGAATGAAAACTGATGAAAATTAATGCTTCTGCAGGCAGCAATCCAACAATTTTTCTGCACACACAGTGTGGTAAATAAATATTTGATCCCCTGCAGATTTTGTAAGTTTGTCCACTGACAAAGAAATGAAGGGTCTATAATTTTTATCATAGGTGTATTTTAAATGATAGAGAAAGAGTATCAAGCAAAAAAAAAAAAAAACACATACAAATGTTATAAATGGAGTTGCAGTTCAATAAATAAAATAAATATTTGATCCCCTACCAGCCAACAATAATTTTGGCTCCCACAGACTGGCTATATGCTCATGTAGTACACAGATTAGTCCTATCAATTTAAGAAGGTGCTCCTAATGACAACTCGTTATGTGTATAAAAGACACCTGTCCACAGAATCTCTTTCTTAAGCACCACCATGGGCAAGACCAAGGAGCTGTGAAAGGGCATCAGGGACAATATTGTAGACCTGAACAAGGCTGGAATGGGATACAAAACTATCAGTAAGAAGATTGATGAGAAGGAGACAACCGTTGGAGCGATTATTTGCAAATGGAAGAAATACAAAAATAACCATCAATCGTCCTTTGTCTGGAGCTCCATGCAAGATTTTGTCTCATGGGGTAAGGACGCTCATGAGAAAAGTGAGGGATCAGCCCAGAACTACACGGTAGGAGCTTGTGAGTGATCTCAAGGCAGTTGGGACCACAGTCACCAAACAAACTATTGGTAACACAATACTCTGCCATGGATTGAAATACTGCAGCACCAGAAAGGTCCTCCTCCTCAAGAAGACACATGCAGAGGCCCGTCTGAAGTTTGGCAGTGAACATCTAAATGATTCAGAGAAGGATTGGGAGAAAGTATTGTGGTCAGATGAGACCAAAATTGAGCTCTTTGGCATTAACTCAACTTGGCGTGTTTGGAGGACAAAAAATGCTGACTATGACCCTAAGAACACCATCCCTACAGTCAAGCACGGAGGTGGAAACATTATGCTTTGGAGCTGTTTCTCTGCAAAAGGTACAGGCTGACTTTGCAGCACTGAGGGGCCAAAGGGGCCATGTATTGTAAAATCTTGGATGAGAACCATCTTCCCTTAGCCAGAACACTGAAGATGGGTTGTGGATGGGTCTTCCAGCATGACAATGACCCAAAACATACTGCCAAGGCAACAAATGAGTGGCTAAAGAAGAAGCACTTTAAGGTCTTGGAGTGGCCTAGCCAGTCTCCAGACCTTAATCCTATAGAAAATTTATGGAGGGAGCTGAAACCTTGAGATGCAAGCAAGAGCCAAGAAACCTTAAGGATTTAGAGAAGATCTGTAAAGAAGAGCGGACCAAATTCCCTCTTGAGATTAGTGCAAACCTGGTAACCAACTACAAGAAATGTCTTACCTCTTTGCTTGCCAACAAGGGTTTCTCCACCAAGTCCTACAGTAAGTCATGGTTTGCTTGGGGATCAAAAACTTATTTTACTCACTGAACGGCAACACAATTTGTAACATTTGGATCGTGTGTTTTTTCTGGATTTTTGGTTGATATTCTGTCTCTATCATTTAAAATACACCTAGGAAAAAAATTATAGACCCTTCATTTCTTTGTAAGTGGGCAAACTTACAAAATCTGCAGGGGATCAAATAATTATTTTCCCCACTGTATGGTGTGAACAAAGCCTTAACCTTTCTCCAACATTTAAAATAAGAGAGGTCTTCATTGCTTGCATGTTCACAAATGTGTGAAGCCATGATGTCATGTCAAGCCAACTTTGTGTGATTATATTCCAGCCACCTGAATTGGGGCTCATATTGCAACAATAATGTGAGAGCAAGCATACTTTTAAGATAGTTTGGGCTTTACGTATGTTGCTGTAAGCTGAACAGACTTGCTCATTGTTGTTTAAAGTGGTATCAAATAAAAACAAAAACGTAATGTATTGCAGTTTACCGATCCCTAAATGTGGTGGCTGCATTAGTTTTCTTTTCTAGGCTTTTTCCCTGTATTTTCACCTGGTGATCTTGCCAGTAACACACTTCTGGTCTTAGGGTGTCTCCACTCTATAAACGAGCAATGAAGACACTTTTGGATAGCGGCATTGTTAATCTGGGGAAAGGTTAGTGTTAAATGCAATAAAAGATTTAGATGAGATTTAACAAATTAAGCCGAACCCTGGCTAACACTTTTGAAAGCAGAACTAAACCCATCAATTTAACTCTTTCCCAAAACAATTACATTCAAGGTATGCAATGTTAAGATCCACACAGATGCCTGGAACAGCAGCTGGCTCAGCATCTCAACAAGCTGCTGAAAGCCTGAGCCAGCTACTCCCACCCCCTCTACAGACTGGCGCTCCAGTGAGCTCTGGAGGGACAGAACAGGGAGCAGAGATCAGATGACTGATCACTCAGTTCTCAGTCTTAGAGGTAGCAGGGGACAGATGTAGCATCGGACCAATGCTGAATCCACCTAAGTGAGTGTGCATGTTTGTTATTTTATATTCCCATACTTCTCTTTTAAGAAAAGAGAGGGAAGTAAAGAAAGACCTGGTCAAAAGAAGGAGAGCAGAAACACAGAATAAAGAGGGTTTGTGCAGCAACTGGGAATATACTTAATATATTGATATGAATAAACTAGAAACAAAAGGAAAGAACGCTGATTGTAAACAACATTTTTCCAATCCACAATGCTCGCCAACTTTTTTCAACTTTGGGTATACAAATCTGTGCAGGCACCAGAGTATAACAATAAGAGAACAGATCAGTGCAGATAATCTTGTATTCTGTTCCTCTATAGCATGGGAAACCTGCCCAAATGAGACCTTTGAGACACAAGACCTTGTGAACAGATATGTAACACACAAAAATAAATACAATGCAATCTAACATCAGTCTGAGATTAATTGGATTGATTGTAAAATTGGTAATCAGTACAAGATGGGGGTCCTTTGGCATGAAATGTAATCAACAAGATGTTTATGTATGTATGTATGTATGTATGTTCACGGGCAGGAGCAATGCAATCAGTGCAAAGCCAGGTCTGCAAAGCATCAGAGAAGATGCTGAGCACACAGGCCCCGCCATAGAAATTCTATGCATCTATTTCAGGAGTTTAGCACACTCTGAACATGAAGGACTTCCTAACAGGATTTCCATTTTAATAAGGTCATGCAGTTCTTATTTTGGAACAATGAAACACAGAATTATTGCATCTCAGCCTGGTGTACGCCAAAGTGACACTACATTTTAAAACTCTGATGGCTAATCTGAAAAGGTAGATCTTGTGCAGTTCAGCAGCTCTGAGAATCATAGGAGTCCTGAAGAGGTCTGCTTATGTAATTCCAAAAAGAAGTAAATTACATCTAGACTGCATTTAATCAGAAATAACCACCATACCTTTCTTTAGCCTGCTGATTTAAATAATGCTTTATGCAAGAAGACCTTCTGAGACCTTAATATACGCTCAAGCAGCGAGAAGTTACCATTTTAGTTATTTTTTTGTGAGCAATACTGATGTTTAAAGAGAATAAAAGACATTTCTGTGTGTTTTTTTTTCTTTTTTTAGACACACAGTTAAAATACTTTGGATTGATGTAAACAGGAACACAAATATATGTTGGTTTTTAAAACTTTGTTTCCATGTATAATTTGTAATGATTAGAGATGAGCGAATCGAAGTATCCGAAGTGGAATTCGAGTCGAATTTCGGAAAAATTTCGATTCGTGCCGAATCCGAAAAACAGCCTAATTCGGACGCGCGAATCGAAATTTTTCCGAAAATGGCGGCTGACATGTGCGGCGACGGAGCGGGGATGTCGGGGAAGGCGCGCAGACAAGGCGCGCTGCCCCATAATGCATTCCTCAACGACATGTGATCGCATCAGCCAATCAGCAGCCAGCCAGCCAGCACTGTGTAATGGTCGAGGTATATATAGCGGCCATTTTGGAAATCTTCATTTGCCTGCAGTCATTGAACAGAGGCAGACCGCTCTGTACTAGGGACAGGGACAGAGTTAGGGCCACAGAAACGAGAATTGGGGACAGAGAGAAGTTACTTAGGGACAGAGAACCATTACTCAGGGACACAGACTTGTTAATGAGGGCCACAGAATCGTTATTTAGGGACAAAGAAACGCTAGTTAGGGCCACAGAATTCATACTCAGGGACAGACAGAATTGTTACTCAGTGCCAGAGAATTGTTACTTAGGGCCACAGAAACGTTATTAGGGCCACAGAATTTTTACTCAGGGACAGACAGAATTGTTACTGAGTGCCAGAGAATTGTTACTCAGGGACAGACAGAATTGTTACTGAGTGCCAGAGAATTCTTACTCAGGGCCACAGAATTCATTCTCAGGGACAGACAGAATTGTTACTCAGGGACAGACAGAATTGTTACTGAGTGCCAGAGAATTGTTACTCAGGGACAGACAGAATTGTTACTGAGTGCCAGAGAATTGTTACTCAGGGACAGACAGAATTGTTACTGAGTGCCAGAGAATTGTTACTCAGGGACAGACAGAATTGTTACTGAGTGCCAGAGAATTGTTACTCTCACAGACACAAAATTGTTACTTGCACAGACACAGAATTGTTACTTGCACAGACACACAATTGTTACTCAGGGCCACAGAATTCATACTCAGGGACAGACAGAATTGTTACTGAGTGCCAGAGAATTCTTACTCAGGGCCACAGAATTCATACTCAGGGACAGACAGAATTGTTACTGAGTGCCAGAGAATTGTTACTCAGGGACAGACAGAATTGTTACTGAGTGCCAGAGAATTGTTACTCTCACAGACACAAAATTGTTACTTGCACAGACACAGAATTGTTACTTGCACAGACACACAATTGTTACTCAGGGCCACAGAATTCATACTCAGGGACAGACAGAATTGTTACTGAGTGCCAGAGAATTCTTACTCAGGGCCACAGAATTCATACTCAGGGACAGACAGAATTGTTACTCAGGGACAGACAGAATTGTTACTGAGTGCCAGAGAATTGTTACTCAGGGACAGACAGAATTGTTACTGAGTGCCAGAGAATTGTTACTCTCACAGACACAAAATTGTTACTTGCACAGACACAGAATTGTTACTTGCACAGACACACAATTGTTACTCAGGGCCACAGAATTCATACTCAGGGACAGACAGAATTGTTACTGAGTGCCAGAGAATTGTTACTCAGGGACAGACAGAATTGTTACTGAGTGCCAGAGAATTGTTACTCTCACAGACACAAAATTGTTACTTGCACAGACACAGAATTGTTACTCGCACAGAGACAGAATTGTTACTCAGGGCCACAGAATTCATACTCAGGGACAGACAGAATTGTTACTGAGTGCCAGAGAATTGTTACTCAGGGAAGACAGAATTGTTACTGAGTGCCATAGAATTGTTACTCAGGGACAGACAGAATTGTTACTGAGTGCCAGAGAATTGTTACTCTCACAGACACAAAATTGTTACTTGCACAGACACAGAATTGTTACTCGCACAGAGACAGAATTGTTACTCAGGGCCACAGAATTCATACTCAGGGACAGACAGAATTGTTACTGAGTGCCAGAGAATTGTTACTCAGGGACAGACAGAATTGTTACTGAGTGCCAGAGAATTGTTACTCTCACAGACACAAAATTGTTACTTGCACAGACACAGAATTGTTACTTGCACAGACACACAATTGTTACTGAGTGCCAGAGAATTGTTACTCAGGGACAGACAGAATTGTTACTGAGTGCCAGAGAATTGTTACTCAGGGACAGACAGAATTGTT
Source organism: Staurois parvus (assembly GCF_062004578.1). NCBI lineage: Eukaryota > Metazoa > Chordata > Amphibia > Anura > Ranidae > Staurois > Staurois parvus. Next base: position 2,604,287 of record NW_028317874.1, read on the forward strand.
ACTGAGTGCCAGAGAATTGTTACTCAGGGACAGACAGAATTGTTACTGAGTGCCAGAGAATTGTTACTCTCACAGACACAAAATTGTTACTTGCACAGACACAGAATTGTTACTCGCACAGAGACAGAATTGTTACTCAGGGCCACAGAATTCATACTCAGGGACAGACAGAATTGTTACTGAGTGCCAGAGAATTGTTACTCAGGGACAGACAGAATTGTTACTGAGTGCCAGAGAATTGTTACTCTCACAGACACAAAATTGTTACTTGCACAGACACAGAATTGTTACTTGCACAGACACACAATTGTTACTGAGTGCCAGAGAATTGTTACTCAGGGACAGACAGAATTGTTACTGAGTGCCAGAGAATTGTTACTCAGGGACAGACAGAATTGTTACTGAGTGCCAGAGAATTGTTACTCAGGGACAGACAGAATTGTTACTGAGTGCCAGAGAATTGTTACTCTCACAGACACAAAATTGTTACTTGCACAGACACAGAATTGTTACTCGCACAGAGACAGAATTGTTACTCAGGGCCACAGAATTCATACTCAGGGACAGACAGAATTGTTACTGAGTGCCAGAGAATTGTTACTCAGGGACAGACAGAATTGTTACTGAGTGCCAGAGAATTGTTACTCTCACAGACACAAAATTGTTACTTGCACAGACACAGAATTGTTACTTGCACAGACACACAATTGTTACTCAGGGCCACAGAATTCATACTCAGGGACAGACAGAATTGTTACTGAGTGCCAGAGAATTGTTACTCAGGGACAGACAGAATTGTTACTGAGTGCCAGAGAATTGTTACTCTCACAGACACAAAATTGTTACTTGCACAGACACAGAATTGTTACTCGCACAGAGACAGAATTGTTACTCAGGGCCACAGAATTCATACTCAGGGACAGACAGAATTGTTACTGAGTGCCAGAGAATTGTTACTCAGGGAAGACAGAATTGTTACTGAGTGCCATAGAATTGTTACTCAGGGACAGACAGAATTGTTACTGAGTGCCAGAGAATTGTTACTCTCACAGACACAAAATTGTTACTTGCACAGACACAGAATTGTTACTTGCACAGACACACAATTGTTACTCAGGGCCACAGAATTCATACTCAGGGACAGACAGAATTGTTACTGAGTGCCAGAGAATTGTTACTCAGGGACAGACAGAATTGTTACTGAGTGCCAGAGAATTGTTACTCTCACAGACACAAAATTGTTACTTGCACAGACACAGAATTGTTACTCGCACAGAGACAGAATTGTTACTCAGGGCCACAGAATTCATACTCAGGGACAGACAGAATTGTTACTGAGTGCCAGAGAATTGTTACTCAGGGAAGACAGAATTGTTACTGAGTGCCATAGAATTGTTACTCAGGGACAGACAGAATTGTTACTGAGTGCCAGAGAATTGTTACTCTCACAGACACAAAATTGTTACTTGCACAGACACAGAATTGTTACTCGCACAGAGACAGAATTGTTACTCAGGGCCACAGAATTCATACTCAGGGACAGACAGAATTGTTACTGAGTGCCAGAGAATTGTTACTCAGGGACAGACAGAATTGTTACTGAGTGCCAGAGAATTGTTACTCTCACAGACACAAAATTGTTACTTGCACAGACACAGAATTGTTACTTGCACAGACACACAATTGTTACTGAGTGCCAGAGAATTGTTACTCAGGGACAGACAGAATTGTTACTGAGTGCCAGAGAATTGTTACTCAGGGACAGACAGAATTGTTACTGAGTGCCAGAGAATTGTTACTCAGGGACAGACAGAATTGTTACTGAGTGCCAGAGAATTGTTACTCTCACAGACACAAAATTGTTACTTGCACAGACACAGAATTGTTACTCGCACAGAGACAGAATTGTTACTCAGGGCCACAGAATTCATACTCAGGGACAGACAGAATTGTTACTGAGTGCCAGAGAATTGTTACTCAGGGACAGACAGAATTGTTACTGAGTGCCAGAGAATTGTTACTCTCACAGACACAAAATTGTTACTTGCACAGACACAGAATTGTTACTTGCACAGACACACAATTGTTACTCAGGGCCACAGAATTCATACTCAGGGACAGACAGAATTGTTACTGAGTGCCAGAGAATTGTTACTCAGGGACACCTAATCGTTGAATTAAATAGTATGTCAGACAACATGCAGAGGAGTGGCAGAGGAGGCAATGTTTTAGGAGCGAGCAGACGTGGCAGCAGAGGAAGGGGTCGAGGCAGCAGTATTCGCAGCCAGAGGCCAGTGCTCCCGGTGTCATCCAGCGGTCGTGTCTCCACCGACAACCCTGCCGTCATTGATTGGTTGGCTCGGTCGTCTTCCTCTTCCCAGGTCACCTCTGACACCTACAGCCAACGGTCGGTGGGTACGTCAGACACAACCGTTAGTTGGCATGGCCCGGGACCAAGCCCACTGAAATCACGTGTCCTCTACCTGCCCCTGTCCTTTGCTGTTCCCTCACCAAGCGAAGTATCGCATGCTGTGGGCTCAGCCCCACTGTACAGTGAGGAAGAGCTAACAGAGGGCGGTCAGGAACGGGGGGAGACATCGGCCTTTTCAGCAGCCAAGCGAACAAGTACTGGCGAGGAGAGTGGCTCGGTAGCCGGTCTAGAGACAGGTCTGTCTCCTGACCCAGACGCAGCCGAGGGGGCTAGTAGTGAGGCGGAGACCCTACTTGATGATGAGGAGGTTGATCGCACTTGGCAGCCTCGTCGTCATCAGGCAATTTCTTCCGCATCATCAGGAGAAGAGGGTGGCAGCTTGGCAGCGAGCAAAACAGTCGGTGGGTTGCCCAGGAGACAGCAGCAGGGTCGCATCAGTGTCAGTGGAGCCAAACGTCCACGGAGTAGAGCACCAGCTCCACTGCAGCCTACCACCACGGCCAGTAGTGGTGCCGGTGCGCACGGAGGAAGTAGCAGTCAGCCAGTGAAGAGTAGCGGGGGCAAAGTTTCCTACTCGGTGGTGTGGCAATTTTTCCTCAAGCCGCCCGAGGAAGTAAACGTAGCCGTATGTCGACTATGTGGCCAGAAATGCAAGCGTGGCCAGGGGGCCCATGTTGGGACTACAGCGTTGCGTCAGCATATGCAGCGTCACCATTCGGTAGCCTGGGAAAACCGTGATAAACATACGGCGGTTCTGCCTGCCCCAGCCCCCGCTCCATCACCCGCTCCGTTACTTGCTCCGTCACCCGACGTCGTCAATCGCCCTCTATCAGCCAGTCAAGGCTCCAACACCTCTGCTGAGGGGAGTTGTCGCTCATTGGCATCTTCCGCTCGTTCAGATGCTCCTTCTCCTGCTACTCCTCTTCTCGGATTCCGTCAACAGTCTTTCTTGGAATCCGTATCCAAGAGACAACAGTTTGCGAGCACGCACCCGACGGTGCAAAAGCTGAACGTCCTCCTGTCCAAGTTGCTGGTGCTGCAGTCCCTCCCTTTCCAACTGGTGGACTCAGCACCTTTCCGAGAAATGATGGCTTGTGCCGCGCCGCGGTGGAGAGTGCCAAGCCGTCATTTCTTTGCCCAAAAGGCAGTGCCAGCCCTGCATTCACATGTAGAAGAGATGGTGGGCCAGTCTTTGAGCATGTCGGTCTCTGCCAAAGTGCACGGCAGCGCCGACGTGTGGAGCTGTAACTACGGTCAGGGACAGTACATGTCATTTACGGCCCACTGGGTGAACGTGGTGCCGGCACAGCCGCACCAGCAACTTGGACAGGTCACGACGCTTTTGCCTCCACGTTTGCACGTCCTTGGTCCAGCAAGCATGTCCGCCTCTACCACCTCTTTTTCCGCCGTGTCCTCAGCCGCCACCCCCGTGCCAAGTCCCATTACCCGACCGGCATATCACATGTGCAGGGCGCAACGGTGTCACGCTGTGCTGCACCTGGTATGCCTTGGCGAACGTAGTCACACAGGGGAGGAACTGCTGAGTGTAATGAACAGAGAAATCGACAGATGGCTGTCTCCGCGCAAACTAAAAATCGGAACCATGTTGACTGACAACGGAAAGAACATGGTGTCTGCTCTGCGTCAAGGAAGGTTGTGCCATGCGCCATGCATGGCTCACGTGTTCAATCTGGTTGTCAAGCGGTTCCTAAAATCCACCATCCCACTGCAAGACATCCTTAAAATGTCACGTAAACTGTGCATGCATTTCAGCCATTCCTACACCGCAAAGAACACCCTCATTGAGCTGCAGCGGCAGAACGGAATTCCACAGCATCGCCTGATCTGCGACGTTGCAACAAGGTGGAATTCAACCCTACACATGTTAGACCGCCTTTACGAGCAGCGAAAGGCCATCACCGATTTCCTGATGTTACAAGCGGATAAAGGTACTCCCCTGTGTAACTTAGATGTCAGCCATTGGCAGCTCATGCGTGACACCTGCCGCTTGCTCAGGCCCTTTGAGGAGGCCACGCTATTCGTGAGTCGGCAGGACTATGGGATGAACGACGTCATTCCTCTGTTGCACGTCCTGGAACAAATGCTGTTAACAATGGCTGGTCAGGGTGCGGTAGACGTGGCGCACAGATCTCAACGCCACATGACCCCTGTGGGGGCAGGACAGGAAGAAGAGGAGGAGGTAGAGGAGGACATTTGTGCTCAGGAATTATTGAGTGAAATGGGTGGTTTTTCCACTCAGCGGACAGGAGTGGAGGAGCAGGAGCATCTGGTAGAGGAGGAGGAGGAGGAGACAGAGGACCCAGACGCACCGTGGCAGTATGCTGTGGAGATGGAGGCAGGGAGTCCCTCGCATTCCTTGGCACAAATGGCCCATAGCATGCTCGGTTGCTTGCGTAGCGACAGCCGAATAATAACCATCAGACAGAGGGATGACTTTTGGCTGTCCACCTTGTTGGACCCTCGCTACCGGTCCAAAATGGTGGCCTTTTTCACACCTGCTGAGAGGGAGGCCAAAATTACGTACTATAAAAACCACCTATGTAGTCAGTTGGTCTCTGCCTTTGTGCGCCATCGTCCATCCTCAGACACTGTGGGCCCTGTGCGCTCGCGTTCCGCTGGCATGGCAGCAGGGGAGGGGTGGGGTGGTAGGAGCAGTGGCAGCTCCACCAGCAGCGGCTGCCTCAGTCTGCAGTCGATGATGAGTAGCTTTCTTCACCAGCGCAGTGAGGAAACTACTAACCAGCCGCAGCAGCAGCAGCAGCATCAGGTGGACCTGGAGCAGGAGCTCAAACAACAGGCTTGGGCCTACTTGGACAGCACCCTGCCAACCGAGGTAGACAATCCCCTTGACTACTGGGCAACGAAACTTGACCTTTGGCCCCAACTAGCTGAATTTGCCCTTGAAAGGCTGTCATGCCCGGCCAGTAGCGTGGCATCGGAGCGCGTGTTTAGTGCGGCAGGAGGTATTGTAACTCCGCGGAGGACACGACTGTCCACCCAAAGTGTGGAGAGACTCACGTTTGTGAAAATGAATCAGGCGTGGATTAGTCTGGATTTCAAACCACCAGTTCCTGACACAACTGACTAAATCCGCCATGAATCATGCCTCAAACATGTGCCACTTTCAGGTCTCCTCACACACTGCTGGTGTGTTGAATTTTTTGACATAGGGTGCTGGCAGATTACGGGCCTCCTATAGCTGCTGCCAGGCCCCTAATCTGCCATAGGCCCCTATATACCACCTCCTCCTGCTGCTGCCAGGTCCAGAGTCTCTCATGGGTCCCTGTACGGCCTCCCATTGCTGCTGTCTCCATCGCCACACTCTGCTGCCATGTGCCACTTTCAGGTCTCTTCACACTGCTGGTGTGTTAAATTTTTTGACATAGGGTGCTGCAAGATAACGGGCCTCACATAGCTGCTGCCAGGCCCCTAATCTGCCATGGGCCCCTATATACCGCCTCCTCATGCTGCTGCCAAGTCCAGAGTCTCTCATGGGTCCCTGTACGGCCTCCCATTGCTGCTGTCTCCATCGCCACACTCTGCTGCCATGTGCCACTTTCAGGTCTCTTCACACTGCTGGTGTGTTAAATTTTTTGACATAGGGTGCAGGCAGATTACGGGCCTCACATAGCTGCTGCCAGGCCCCTAATCTGCCATGGGCCCCTATATACCACCTCCTCCTGCTGCTGCCAGGTCCAGAGTCTCTCATGGGTCCCTGTACGGCCTCCCATTGCTGCTGTCTCCATCACCACACTCTGCTGCCATGTGCCACTTTCAGGTCTCTTCACACTGCTGGTGTGTTTAATTTTTTGACATAGGGTGCTGCCAGATAACGGGCCTCACATAGCTGCTGCCAGGCCCCTAATCTGCCATGGGCCCCTATATACCGCCTCCTCATGCTGCTGCCAAGTCCAGAGTCTCTCATGGGTCCCTGTACGGCCTCCCATTGCTGCTGTCTCCATCGCCACACTCTGCTGCCATGTGCCACTTTCAGGTCTCTTCACACTGCTGGTGTGTTTAATTTTTTGACATAGGGTGCTGCAAGATAACGGGCCTCACATAGCTGCTGCCAGGCCCCTAATCTGCCATGGGCCCCTATATACCGCCTCCTCATGCTGCTGCCAAGTCCAGAGTCTCTCATGGGTCCCTGTACGGCCTCCCATTGCTGCTGTCTCCATCGCCACACTCTGCTGCCATGTGCCACTTTCAGGTCTCTTCACACTGCTGGTGTGTTAAATTTTTTGACATAGGGTGCAGGCAGATTACGGGCCTCACATAGCTGCTGCCAGGCCCCTAATCTGCCATGGGCCCCTATATACCACCTCCTCCTGCTGCTGCCAGGTCCAGAGTCTCTCATGGGTCCCTGTACGGCCTCCCATTGCTGCTGTCTCCATCGCCACACTCTGCTGCCATGTGCCACTTTCAGGTCTCTTCACACTGCTGGTGTGTTAAATTTTTTGACATAGGGTGCTGCAAGATAACGGGCCTCACATAGCTGCTGCCAGGCCCCTAATCAGCCATGGGCCCCTATACCGCCTCCTCCTGCTGCTGCCAGGTCCAGAGTCTCTCATGCCATGTGCCACTTTCAGGTCTCTTCACACTGCTGGTGTGTTTAATTTTTTGACATAGGGTGCAGGCAGATTACGGGCCTCACATAGCTGCTGCCAGGCCCCTAATCTGCCATGGGCCCCTATATACCGCCTCCTCATGCTGCTGCCAAGTCTAGAGTCTCTCATGGGTCCCTGTACGGCCTCCCATTGCTGCTGTCTCCATCGCCACACTCTGCTGCCATGTGCCACTTTCAGGTCTCTTCACACTGCTGGTGTGTTAAATTTTTTGACATAGGGTGCAGGCAGATTACGGGCCTCACATAGCTGCTGCCAGGCCCCTAATCTGCCATGGGCCCCTATATACCGCCTCCTCATGCTGCTGCCAAGTCCAGAGTCTGTCATGGTCCCTGTACGGCCTCCCATTGCTGCTGTCTCCATCGCCACACTCTGCTGCCATGTGCCACTTTCAGGTCTCTTCACACTGCTGGTGTGTTAAATTTTTTGACATAGGGTGCAGGCAGATTACGGGCCTCACATAGCTGCTGCCAGGCCCCTAATCTGCCATGGGCCCCTATATACCGCCTCCTCATGCTGCTGCCAAGTCTAGAGTCTCTCATGGGTCCCTGTACGGCCTCCCATTGCTGCTGTCTCCATCGCCACACTCTGCTGCCATGTGCCACTTTCAGGTCTCTTCACACTGCTGGTGTGTTAAATTTTTTGACATAGGGTGCAGGCAGATTACGGGCCTCACATAGCTGCTGCCAGGCCCCTAATCTGCCATGGGCCCCTATATACCGCCTCCTCATGCTGCTGCCAAGTCTAGAGTCTCTCATGGGTCCCTGTACGGCCTCCCATTGCTGCTGTCTCCATCGCCACACTCTGCTGCCATGTGCCACTTTCAGGTCTCTTCACACTGCTGGTGTGTTAAATTTTTTGACATAGGGTGCAGGCAGATTACGGGCCTCACATAGCTGCTGCCAGGCCCCTAATCTGCCATGGGCCCCTATATACCGCCTCCTCATGCTGCTGCCAAGTCTAGAGTCTCTCATGGGTCCCTGTACGGCCTCCCATTGCTGCTGTCTCCATCGCCACACTCTGCTGCCATGTGCCACTTTCAGGTCTCTTCACACTGCTGGTGTGTTAAATTTTTTGACATAGGGTGCTGCAAGATAACGGGCCTCACATAGCTGCTGCCAGGCCCCTAATCAGCCATGGGCCCCTATACCGCCTCCTCCTGCTGCTGCCAGGTCCAGAGTCTCTCATGCCATGTGCCACTTTCAGGTCTCTTCACACTGCTGGTGTGTTTAATTTTTTGACATAGGGTGCAGGCAGATTACGGGCCTCACATAGCTGCTGCCAGGCCCCTAATCTGCCATGGGCCCCTATATACCGCCTCCTCATGCTGCTGCCAAGTCTAGAGTCTCTCATGGGTCCCTGTACGGCCTCCCATTGCTGCTGTCTCCATCGCCACACTCTGCTGCCATGTGCCACTTTCAGGTCTCTTCACACTGCTGGTGTGTTAAATTTTTTGACATAGGGTGCTGGCAGATTACGGGCCTCCTATAGCTGCTGCCAGGCCCCTAATCTGCCATGGGCCCCTATATACCGCCTCCTCATGCTGCTGCCAAGTTCAGAGTCTGTCATGGGTCCCTGTACGGCCTCCCATTGCTGCTGTCTCCATCGCCACACTCTGCCATGTGCCACTTTCAGGTCTCCTCACACTGCTGGTGTGTTGAATTTTTTGACATAGGGTGCTGGCAGATTACGGGCCTCCTATAGCTGCTGCCAGGCCCCTAATCTGCCATAAGCCCCTATATACCGCCTCCTCATGCTGCTGCCAAGTCCAGAGTCTGTCATGGGTCCCTGTACGGCCTCCCATTGCTGCTGTCTCCATCGCCACACTCTGCCATGTGCCACTTTCAGGTCTCCTCACACACTGCTGGTGTGTTGAATTTTTTGACATAGGGTGCTGGCAGATTACGGGCCTCCTATAGCTGCTGCCAGGCCCCTAATCTGCCGTAGGCCCCTATATACCGCCTCCTCATGCTGCTGCCAGGTCCAGAGTCTCTCATGGGTCCCTGTACGGCCTCCCATTGCTGCTGTCTCCATCGCCACACTCTGCCATGTGCCACTTTCAGGTCTCCTCACACTGCTGGTGTGTTCCATTTTTTGTCATAGGGTGCTGGCAGATTATGGGCCTCCCATAACTGCTGCCAGGCCCCTAATCTGCCATGGGCCCCTATACCGACTCCTCATGCTGTGACGTTGCAACAACGTGGAATTCAACCCTACATATGTTAGACCGCCTTTACGAACAGCAAAAGGCCATCACAGATTTCCTGATGTTAAAAGCAGATAAAGGTACTCCCTGTGTAACTTAGATGTCAGCCATTGGCAGCTCATGCGTGACACCTGCGCTTGCTCAGGCCCTTTGAGGAGGCCACGCTATTCGTGAGTCGGCAGGACTATGGGATGAACGACGTCATTCCTCTGTTGCACGTCCTGGAACAAATGCTGTTAACAATGGCTGGTCAGGGTGCGGTAGACGTGGCGCACAGATCTCAACGCCACATGGCCCCTGTGGGGGCAGGACTGGAAGAAGAGGAGGAGGTAGAGGAGGACATTGGTGCTCAGGAATTATTGAGTGAAATGGGTGGTTTTTCCACTCAGCGGACAGGAGTGGAGGAGCAGGAGCATCTGGTAGAGGAGGAGGAAGAGGAGACAGAGGACCCAGACGCACCGTGGCAGTATGCTGTGGAGATGGAGGCAGGGAGTCCCTCGCATTCCTTGGCACAAATGGCCCATAGCATGCTCGCTTGCTTGCGTAGCGACAGCCGAATAATAACCATCAGACAGAGGGATGACTTTTGGCTGTCCACCTTGTTGGACCCTCGCTACCGTTCAAAAATGGTGGCCTTTTTCACACCTGCTGAGAGGGAGGCCAAAATAACGTACTATAAAAAACACCTATGTAGTCAGCTGGTCTCTGCCTGTCTGCGCCAACGTCCATCCTCAGACACTGTGGGCCCTGTGCGCTCGTGTTCCGCTGCCATGGCAGCAGGGGAGGGGTGGGGTGGTAGGAGCAGTGGCAGCTCCACCAGCAGCGGCTGCCTCAGTCTGCAGTCGATGATGAGTAGCTTTCTTCACCAGCGCAGTGAGGAAACTACTAACCAGCCGCAGCAGCAGCAGCAGCATCAGGTGGACCTGGAGCAGGACCTCAAACAACAGGCTTAGGCCTACTTGGACAGCACCCTGCCAACCGAGGTAGACAATCCCCTTGACTACTGGGCAACGAAACTTGACCTTTGGCCCCAACTAGCTGAATTTGCCCTTGAAAGGCTGTCATGCCCGGCCAGTAGCGTGGCATCGGAGCGCGTGTTTAGTGCGGCAGGAGGTATTGCAACTCCGCGGAGGACACGACTGTCCACCCAAAGTGTGGAGAGACTCACGTTTGTGAAAATGAATCAGGCGTGGATTAGTCTGGATTTCAAACCACCAGTTCCTGACACAACTGACTAAATCCGCCATGAATCATGCCCCAAACATGTGCCACTTTCAGGTCTCCTCACACTGCTGGTGTGTTCCATTTTTTGTCATAGGGTGCTGGCAGATTACGGGCCTCCCATAGCTGCTGCCAGGCCCCTAATCTGCCATGGGCCCCTATACCGCCTCCTCATGCTGCTGCCAAGTCCAGAGTCTCTCATGGGTCCCTGTACGGCCTCCCATTGCTGCTGCCTCCATCGCCACACTCTGCCATGTGCCACTTTCAGGTCTCCTCACACTGCTGGTGTGTTCCATTTTTTGTCATAGGGTGCTGGCAGATTACGGGCCTCCCATAGCTGCTGCCAGGCCCCTAATCTGCCATGGGCCCCTATACCGCCTCCTCATGCTGCTGCCAGGTCCAGAGTCTCTCATGGGTCCCTGTACGGCCTCCCATTGCTGCTGTCTCCATCGCCACACTCTGCCATGTGCCACTTTCAGGTCTCCTCACACTGCTGGTGGGTTCCATTTTTTGTCATAGGGTGCTGGCAGATTACGGGCCTCCCATAGCTGCTGCCAGGCCCGTAATCTGCCATGGGCCCCCGTACCGACTCCTCATGCTGCTGCCAGGCCCGTAATCTGTCATGGGCCACTGTTGTCGCTTGTTGGCATATTCCGCTCGTTCAGATGCTCCTTCTCCTGCTACTCCTCTTCACGGATTCCGTCAGCAGTCTTTCTTGGAATCCGTTTCCAAGAGACAACAGTTTGCGAGCACGCACCCGACGGTGCAGAAGCTGAACGTCCTCCTGTCCAAGTTGCTGCTGCCAGGCTCGTAATCTGTCATGCGCCCCTGTACCGCCTCCTCATGCTGCTGCCAGGTCCAGAGTGTGTCATGGGCCCCCGTACCGACTCCTCATGCTGCTGCCAGGCCCGTAATCTGTCATGGGCCCCTGTACCGCCTCCCCATGCTGCTGCCAGGTCCAGAGTGTGTCATGGGTCCCTGTACGGCCTCCCATTGCTGCTGCCAGGCCCGTAATCTGCCATGGGCCCCTGTACCGACTCCTCATGCTGCTGCCAGGCCCGTAATCTGTCATGGGCCCCTGTACCGCCTCCTCATGCTGCTGCCAGGTCCAGAGTGTGTCATGGGTCCCTGTACGGCCTCCCATTGCTGCTGTCTCTATCGCCACACTCTGCCATGTGCCACTTTCAGGTCTCCTCACACTGCTGGTGGTTTCCATTTTTGTCATAGGGTGCTGTATGGCCTCCCATTGCTGCTGCCTCCACCGCCACACTGTGGCTCCACACTCTGGTTTTGGCCCCGTGACTGCCCAAATGAGTGAAGTGTGCGGTGATTCTAAGATCGACGGCACTCATCTGCATGTCATACTGACTGACAGTATTATTTCTCTTCCCCAGCAGACTCCAAGGGCATTTAAATTAAAGGTACAGTGTTCTGCACTAATATTAAGTCTCTCTGAAGCCTAGAAACACCCTTTTTTAAGTTAAATTCACAGCGAATTTATTCGACTCGAATCGAATATTGTCCACGAATTCGCCGAATCAGTCGAATCGAATTTTTCATTTCTTCGCTCATCTCTAGTAATGATATTAGAATTAGAGAGTGACAATATTTGCTCATTACATGTGCAGTCTCTGACTCCTAATTTTCTGTGCTACACAATGGTTGTGCTTTACTCCTCCATTCACACAATGCAAATCTATTAGTCTAGGGCCTCATTGAAAATAATTTAAGCTGGGTACACACAGGCCGAAAATTGCCCAAAAACATTTGGTTCGGCAGGAAGCGGACAATTTTCAGTCCATGTGTTCAGCTGTCTGTTCTAAAAAAGCCAGTCTTGTGACCGACTTCTGTTGAATGGGTGTGCCGAATGGGCAGGCATAGAAAACCTGCATTTAAACAATGGCTGTAAGCACTGATCAGTGTGTTCTGGCAGGGGGGCGGTCCCCCTGTCAGAACAGAAAGGCCCAGCAGGAGAGATCGCCGCACTAACATCGCTTGTGTTAGTAGCGATCTCTACATTTTTTTTTTTTCATTCAATCCACTGAGTTGAACGAAAGAAAAGAATATATCATGCATACCCAGCAATACTCTCTGTGGGACTGATATCTTACATAAACTGTGCTCAAGAAGGATTGTGAAGTGATCACATATTGAATGCTCCCTTTTATGTCTAATCTAATCATCTCCCCTATAAAGGCATTATAAACCTTCTTACTTGCACTTTGTGTTTTTTAACCTGCATATGTGTGCATTGATCAGGTAGTTTCATGTTGTCATTTGTTGACCTGTATGCCCAGCCTATAGTAGAGTAATACATCACATTCTTTTGTCAGCAGTTTATGTTTGGAGTCAAACATAAAGCATGTGGCATAGCACTGCACAGGCTAATATATGTATTCTGAGAACTAAGATTTCCCTGAAGAAGCTACATATCCCACAATCCCTGGGTCTCTGAATCTAGTGTTCTGCTGGTAAGAGTTAAATAGTAATTAGTTCTATAACAGACACGGACAGGAAGAGCAATGAAGGGAAGATATGCTTTTCATCACATTAGTAGTCTTACCTTTGTGATACAACACAGAGGAAATGGTTAGACATGCAATGGATGCTGTGTGACCTGGAACAAAAAGGTGCCTGTTTTTAGGGGCAAGCTATGTGAAGCAATCCATGGACATCTGGAAACCAATCAGCCGCTACACTACAAACTGCAGCCACAACATGTGAGCCCATTATTACAAAGTAAGACAAACAAACAACACAGGTAATATAATTACACTAATGCCTAGTAAAAACAAGAATAACATTTGAAAGCATACAATACCTTTAACATAAATCGAAAAAAGATAAAAGAGCAAGCTTTGAGAATGTAATATATGCAATATCCGTATCAAACATGTGTAGCTCTCTTTTTTTTTGGGGGGGGGGGGGGTTATGAAAAATGTCCCTTCCCAAACAGGACATTGTGTTAAACCTAAATGTAAATAAGAGGAACAGAACCTTTACTAAGTGGAATAGTGGGTTTGATAATAAAATTTTCCTTCACCCAGGACATTGCCTCTGTGAACAGAGGGAATTTCCTTTCCTGGGAAATTAATCAATAGTCTAATCAAAGTAATTAAGAGCAGAGGAAGTACTGCAACCAGCATATAACATTAACCATAAGTATATAGATGCACTCCAGTATTGAGATATAAGAAAAGATTAATAATAGCACATACAGTACATCCAATATAAAAACAGGTAAACGGGCCCAATAGGGGTCCTAGTGGAATTGTGCACGTATACCTGGATATATATAGTTATTAATAGAGATACCTCTAGATGAAGGTTGCAGCAAAGTCCAGTTGCAGGGGCCCCTGAGGATGATCACGATGTGACATCCGATTTTGTGTCAGAGACCTGAAGACAAGATCAGTGGTGATAGGGTGATCCTCCAACTGTTGTTCAACCAGCCTGGAACACAGCTTCTCACACACAAAATTGTGGTGTGGCACTAGAACTCAGAGTCAGCCTATCTACTCTGCCATTTAGTATTTTTAGTTTTAGTTTCTAATCTGACATGCAACCAGACATCTAACTGCTAGAAGTGGCCATGGGATGCCTAAACTAGCTAGAGAATTTCAGACCAGAAGAAACAGGGTAACTAAAAGAACAGGAGCAGTATATAAACTCTAATGCAATAAACAGGCACACCTACCCACCCAACCAAAAATATGTACATCATGGATTTTTAAGGAACCATAGCTAGGAACATACACAACTCGTTTGTATTAAATATTGCAAAATGTATTTAGACATCATTAGAACATTACAGAAGCATTAAAAAAAATAGAAAAGACATGTATTGTGAGGTATTTGTTTACCACTCTATACTGTCTGCCAACCCCCTATTATCAGATAACAGTTATAATGACAGACCAGCCATAAAAAACTTCAATGTAGAGTCCACAGGTATTCAAAGGTCACAGACTCAATGCTTTTTGCAGCCTATAACATCACTTCCCCTGGAGCCTAGCATAGAGGAATCTACAATGGACAATTAGAATTGTAGTTCCTTAGATATCCATGATCTATATATTTTTTGGTATTAAACTATAAGTTTGGATGTGGCACATGGTGACCACCTAAAGGACCTTTAAATGTTCTATTACCCTATCAATCATCAGGGGTCAGCTCTAACAGGAGGAATCAAAGCCCTTCTCCTCTACCAAGATGGATGCCTCTACACAGAATGTGGAATGAGACATGGTAAGTCTGTATTGGGGAAAAAGTCAGCTGCAGGGAACTTGCAGGCAATACTGGTGACCAGGCCTTTGCTCTTTACCGGCGTTTTGGGCACAGCTTCCAAAGACCAGTTTCACTTTAATAAAAAAAACATACAGTTTGTCCTTATTAAGGGTATATGTTACACAGATTTGTTTTTTTTTGTTTTTTTTTAAATCACAAACTTAGGTAATTATTATATTTGCTGTATTTTTTCTCTTGAATAATAATGTCCCTTAGGTCAATAGTTTTTCCCTCCGTGCTCTCTGTTTTGTCTGGGAATATGGGGATAGCAATTTTTTATCACTGTGATTGACGGAGAACAGGAAATAGGCTGGTATGGTGATTGACTAATAGGAGTGACCATTTTAATTACCATGGAGACAGTAAGACCAGCCCCTGGTGTCTGCTGCTAATTCTCAAGATGAAGTGCTTGTTTTATTTTTTTGTCCAACTCATGGTTCTAATTAGATGCTGAGGAAATTGATGGCTACGCTGCTGATTAATTTGTACTGCTTGCATTTTAAGAGCTTGCTACAATTTAATGAATCCAACTAAAGCCTCGCACTAACACAGCTCACCATGCAAAGTTTGCTGCCAGAGATAACCTATGAATGTACAATCACAAGCTAATGCACCTTGTTTTCCATGAATGAGATATTGATTAGGACCTGTGGAGGGACCAGAGCTGCTGTTCTAATTGATGAAGATCATGGAAAATTCAATGTTTCCACAGGATAGAGATAAACCAAGGGAGTGTTGTTTTGTGTCTTTCTTTTAATACAGAATGGGATTGCAATTAAAGTGATTAAATGAGGAATGGATTTCTTAACCACTGTATAAAAATTACATTTATCTCAATCAGCAACTAAAGCTACTCTCTATGGAACAAGTTTTCTAAAGTGGTCTGATGAATTAATAAAATATAATGGTATGTCAAGGTTAAAGCAACTACAGACCAGATGTTTGACCTTATTACTTGAATACATTTAAAGAATAACCCTACCAAAACATATCTAGCTAGGGACTTTGGGGGGTCTACATGGCCATGAGTGTTGACTCTAGCATAATGAGGTCCCTCATAAAATCCATTCAAATCCATTAAAGAATATCCATGCTGGTGGGTGCTCCCTAGAGTATATAGAGAATTCAAAGACTGCAACAAAAACTTATGTTTTTCTTTAACTTCTACCCTGTCAAAGCCATATCAGAGTTGGGTAGAATGGGTAGGATCTTAGACACAGAGTAAAATATTAGGAAATCATATCCTGTCCACTCTAGGTCACCAGATAAGTGGACCTTCCATGCCACCAGGAAGGAAAAGTGTTTACATGGAACTGCAGGATGATAGGATGGTGCTAGAAGGATCCCCAGGTGGAGATTCCACAGCCCCTCAAGATATAAAATGCTGATCCAGTAGACCATTGCCAAAAGCCCAGAGAGGCAACAGGAATGCAGGCAACTGTGGATATTTACTGGGGGAACATTCAGAACATGGTAACAGAATCAGTAGACAGGAATCAGGTCAGGTAAGCTGAAGGTCAAAAGGCAGGCATCAGACAGAACAAATCCAAATACAAGCCAGGTTGGGGACCCACATACTCAGACAAAGTTCAGATCAAGATTCAAAACCTAATCACAGAGTACCTATAATCAGGCAGTAAGCTAGTAATCTTGAGGTGACTCTTAGATTATGTAGAATGAGACAGGTATAGCAACACACCCACTACCCACAAAATTGTGAGCAGGCAGTGTGCTGAGCTACCAGAAGATGATAAATAAAGAGAAGAAAGGGCCAATAGACTTCGCTAGTAAGAAGGATGCGTAAGATGGTGCTTAATCAAAGTTTATGTTCAGGTTGGGTTGTGACACTCAACCTTGTGAATACAACTTACACAAATTGTGTTAACAAGTTTTTCTATTGATCAAATAAATTCTGCGACATACAGAAAAAAACAAACTCTATAACATACAATAGCGTTACTTTTTTGAAAAGTACAGGTCAGCCTTAAAAGTATACTCAACCAAATCACTAAAATCTTGTATAAGCTTTAAGATGTTATCTTCAAAAATATTTATTAATCTTGTTCTTAGTCCTTGTCCAGTTACTTTCTGTTTGAGGGTGACAAATGTTTCCCATTTGTGCTTCTGCATTGTCACCCTGTCACGTATGACCCTGGTTGAGACTATAAGAGGCATAATGCGGCATTATCACTATCAGGAAGCCTTTCCAGAGCATAATGTGCAGACAACGCTAGAGCAGGTGCATGAACACATGGCTGAAAAAGTCTGGAAGAGATCAACAGCACTGAGATGCCAAAATGATATAAAAAGGTGGAAGCAGGTTTTTACTAAAACCATCATGGCAGCTTTTTATGATACACATTATTTTAGCAAACACAATATTATCAAGTTAAGGTTTAGATATCATTTAAAGGCCAATTCCAACCAGATGTAAAAAACAACAATGAATTCAGCTTTGTATTCAATAATACATTATTGTAGTTTTTAAATGCTACTATTTAAATACTACTATAGCAAATTCTACTGTTAAGTAACTGAATCTGAATTTGATCTTGTATTAGCCTCCTGAAATTCACTATACAGCAGGATACAGGTAGGGCAGGCCTTTGAGCAAATCAAGTGTGCTGCATGCAATTTTGTTGACAAGCAACATGCTGATAGGCTTAGAGAGTAGAGTGAGCAGAGGGATGACTTAAGCAGTCTTGTGCTACTCCTTCTTTATCTAGTCAGCAAACTGGGCATAGAGACAAGATAACACTGTATTCCTTAACTGTAAAGAGTCATCCACCTAGCTGTGCTGTATGACGGTGCTCTGTAAATCTCACAACCAAATTGACAGAAATATAAATCCTTTGGCATGTAAAACCGTTTTCATATTCAATGTGTGATTCATCTGTGTATTACCTGTTTGCCTGGAACTCAGCTTTAAACCGTTTTCATATTCAATGTGTGATTCATCTGTGTATTACCTGTTTGCCTGGAACTCAGCTTTAAAGAGCTTTAAAGAACACATTTTTAGAAATCCCCATCATGTCCAATTTGCAAGAACTGGGGCAGTTCAAGGAAAACATCTGTCTGATACCATTGGGTTGCTCACCTCTTTCAGTAATCTGTGGGTTGTGATGAATCCTTCCCAGTCTATAAGAATAGTGGACGTCTGGGTCAAGTCCTGTTCCACTTCTCTAATCTCTAATTCATAAGGTCAAGCACTTTCTTTGAAATTCAGCAGTCAGTTTGGTTTGTACTGTTTAATGTTATAGAAACAGTTTATTAGAAGCTCTCAGTAAAAAAAAAAACAAAAAAAAACCAATAAAAACCGAACCTGTTACACCATGTTACTCTCAGGTGCCCTCAACAATTAATACTAATTGTAGGGCTGCATTTGTAACTTGGAATTAATTAAGAAGCAAACTCTTTGAAGTAAGATATATTGTTGTAAAGGTTGTAGAAAAAACAAGTTATAGCATATTATTGAAATTATATTAAAATGATTTGTGCTTCTAAAGTTTAAATGTAACGATCAGTGCCTGAGTGGCCTATTGCTAGGCATGGACACCATATAAAAGTGTACCTAAGCATATGCAAGTACTAAAGTTTAGATGTTCCTACCTTGCACTGGAATGCCAGGGGGCCTTAGTGATCCTGCCAATGGGATAACTGCAAATAAAAAGCTGTGATCTGGCACATTATTGTGCCCAATATCCAGTAGTCTCCTTAAATTTGTGCAGGATACAGTATTACTTTCCCTACTAAAGGTGTACTTTGAGAAAACGTTTTTTCTACAGTAAACATTTTGTCCAAAACTGTTTTTATCATGCAACAAAGCATTTGGTTTAATAAAAGCCTTTGGAACGAACTACATTTTCTCATTTAAATTATCTCTCCACAGAACAACACTGGTTTGGAGGAGCTGTTCCTTTCTTGGGAAAAATCCCCTCTGTACCTCTTTTCTCCTCATCTGTCCTTGGTTTGATGTGCATACCTGTATAAAATGCACTAGCTATGTATCTATCTATCCATCTATCTATCCATCTATCTATCTATCTATCTATCTATCTATCTATCTATCTATCTATCTATCTATCGTGTTTTCCAGAGATAAACCTTTCATCCAATTCCTAATCTGCTAATAGGTTAGGTGTCCCTCTTTCCCATCTCAGAAACTTGGGAGGTATGAACACAGTCAATTGAAAATGTATTTGCTACTGCTGTAGGGGCAGATAGCTGCTGCTATGTCACATCCTAGGTAGTTGTGTGATCAAGTGTTGGGTGATCAGTTTTGCTGTACACAACAGCACTGCTCTTTGGTGAGGCCAGAAGATTTACTTATAAAGAAAAATGTGTCTTTACATTTAAAGGAATTCCTAGCACCACCAATTATGTCATGGTTTAATCAGATCATACAATGTTCATGGAACAATTAATATGGTTGCTTGGTTGAGAATTTAAAATATCTACAGACTACTTTCACTTTGTAGCTTTCTGATTTAAAAGTTAAATGGGGGAGATTTACTAAAACTGGAGCCCAGAGACTCTGGTGCTGCTGTTCATAGTAACCTATCAGCTTCTAAATTTGACAATAACACGTAGTAACTGATTGGATAGTAGACACAACAGTGCCAGATTGTCTCTATTCCAGTTTTAGTAAATCTCCCCCATTAACTCAAAGACCCTTGGATTAGGCATTGATTTTATCATATATTTGTCCACTAATGAGACACCATATTTATTCTGTGGATGGTGTGTGGGTTCAATGCTCTTCCCTACGCTCTATTTTTTTTATATTCTTTTATTATATCACCATGTTCTCTGTTTCTTGTTTATGTTTAATCTTGAATTGTGGAATTATATTCAGTGGTTTGTTTTTTTCTGAAGGTCAATGTGTTGATCTGGAAATGTTTTCTCTTTTTCTAACAAAAAAAAAGGGAAATAGTAAAGGTTAAATAGTTAAAAAAAGCAATTTACAGTCCACACAAATCCAGGCTATCACAGAATTACAAACATGGGACTTTTCTTAGCTAAACTGAAGCAATCCAGCTGGTAAGATAGCTCTTTTCACATTTGCATTCAAACTGTCCTTTAAAAAGATCCTGGATTTCATCTTCGACCACTAGCTATGCCTTATCTTGCCAGATATGTTTCAAATGTAAGAAAAAAAGGAATATTTAAATCAAAATGGCCAAGAAACAGTTACAGGCTAGTGCTATGGGTACACTTTCCTGCAGTTATGTTTTATGCTGACATTTCAAGCAAGATGGAAACTTTGCTTTATAGATGCCATACAATCTGCTGCAGGGTTGCGTTCCAAGTAGGAAGAATAAATTCTGGTATGATCTAAATAACTAAAAGGAATCATCAGATGAATGGTAGTGCTTTGAAAGCCTCACTGCCAACAAACACAAATCTCTAATGTTGGGATGCAAAAATTCACCCGTCCTGTACAAGTTCCCAGTGTCACGGCATGCTATTTGACAGTAAATCACAGACTTTCCATGAGAATCAGCAGTTATGCTGGCATAGAAGGGAAACATTCAACAACTGGAGCTACTGTGATCATCTAAAGCGATCATTCTTGCATTTTTTTGAGTTTCATTTGATTTATCAGAAAAACAAGAAAAAGATGTACAATGTCCATAGGTCTCCCAAAAGGAGTTTATGTAGATTATTGGTGGGAATTAAAGGCATTTTCTACTTCTAGCCAAAATGGTCTGTCTGTGCCTCTGAACCAGTATTTCATTTGGTCCATATGGACTGTCCAGTAGTAGTCTTGGAAATCTACTAAACCTGCACCTACTATTGACCTGTGTGGGATTAAACATGTGTACAAACATCTAGGTTTTTGACCATTCCAGATACATTTTTGCAGTAGACTCGACAGGGTTTTGAAGTATTGGTCTGGTATAGGAGTAGGTAACACTCTGAATACAGATAATAGTTGAGGTAATATCATTTTAAAGGATGCAAGCCTTCCCATCCACGAGAGTTCATGTTGTGATATGTGTTTTATTTTACTAGTTAATTTAGCAGTGAGAGGTGTTAGGTTGGTCTTGGCAATGTGGGAATAGGTGGCGGTTAATGTGATTCCCAAATATGGTATCTCTTGCATGTTCCACATAAAGGGAAGTTTACATTGGAGGGCTTGTTTAGTGACAGCTCTTACTCCTAAATTTAGGTTAAGAGATTTTGTGAAGTTGACTTTGTAATAGAATATATTGCTAAATTGTGATAGCACGTGGTGAGCTTCAAAAAGGAAGGTGGCTGGGTTGGTTAGCATTAGGATAACATCATCTGTGAATAAGTTGATGATGTGATTTTGTGCTGAAATTAAACCCTGTGATTAAAGGATGAGAGCAGATTGTTTCTTCTAGTGGTTCGATCATTGGATTAAAGATGGTTGGAGAGAGGGGGCAAACCTGTCGAGTTCTGTTAGAAATTACAAATGTTTTGGATAAGAGACCTGACGTGTAAACTTGTGTGGTCGAAAAAGAGTAGAGTGCCATTATAGCAGAAAATATAGAACCATGGAATCCAAATTTAGATAGCACCATTGACATATAGTTCCAGTTGACTCTATCAATTGCCTTCTCTGCATCAATGGAAAGTATCAGGGAAGGCATTCGGGATTTATTAGCATAATGTATAATATTCAATATCCTTCTGGTGGCATCAGAAGCCTGTCTCCCCCTCACAAAACCCATCTGGTCATGTTGCAGTAACAAGGGAATAGTATCTGTCAAACCTTTAGCTAGTAATTTATACCTTGATATCTGTGTTAATAGTGAGATTGGCCGAAAGTTGGCTGGAGTGGTGTGATCTTTCCCAGGTTTGGTTATAGTGACTACATATGCTTTCAGTATCTCCTGGGGAAGGGAAGGAGTATGGGCAGCTTTAGTGAAGACTGTTTGCATTTGTGGGGACAGAATTGTTTTGAAGAATTTGAAGTATTCATTAGAAAGACCATCTGGGTCTGGTGATTTTCCATTAGGTAAGGATTCTATAGTCTTTTCAATTTCTGAGCTGTTGCAGGGTGTGTTCAGCCTCTGGAGCTGTTCTGAAGTGAGAGTGGGAAGGTAAATGTTTTATAAGAAAAAACTTTGTATACCCTCAGTGGTAGGTTGAGGTGTTTGTGGGTCGTCTTTTAAGTTAAGGAGTGCTCCATAGTAGTCAGCAAATTGATTAGCAATTTCCTGAGGGTTAACAATTTTATGGAGTAGGGTGGGATGAAGTAAGTGGGAAATCTTTGTTTTGGTCCATACTGCTTTTATGCTATTAGCTAAATATTTGCCTGCTCTATTTGCATTAGCATGTGATTGTAATTTTAAACGACGAAGATGTTTGTCATATTGGTGTGAAAGTAATTCTCTTAATTCTTCCCTGAGTCTTTTGAGAGTGTTAGAGATAGGAGGTGTAGTTGTATTTTTATTTTGGGTCCCTAAGTTGTGGATCTCAGAAAAACGAGAGTTGAGTTTGAGGTTGTAGTGTTTTTTTGCCCTGACTCCTTGTTGTATGAAGATGCTCATGGTGAATGCTTTATGGGCATTCCATAGAATGTAAAGGTCATCTAATGACACAGTATTGTTGTGGAAGAATTCCTGGAGATGCTAAGAGACAGTGGAATAGTGTTTAGGGTCTTGTAGTAGTATCAGCCTACAATGCCAGATGGGGACAGAGGGGGAGGCAAGTCCCTCCTTCACTGTTATAGAAATGGCTGCATGGTCTGACCATGTGATGTCGTGGATATGTGAGGAGGATATTTTTTGTAGTAACCATTTGTCAGTAACAAACAAATCTATGGGAGAGTAGGTGCAATGTCTGGGGGAGAAAAATGTGTAATCTCTTTCACTTGCTTGTTGGCACCTCCAGGCATCATATACATCTTCTGTGTGGAACAGGTGCTGTAGTGAATTAGTGTTTTTCTTTTTTTGGGAGGTAGTCCAATCTGGGGTCTACTGTGAGGTTGAAGTCGCTGCATAAAAGAAGGTGTCCATATTTTTTAGAAGTTATGTGCTTGAAAAGTTTACGTAGAAAGTGGAGTTGGTGGGAGTTAGGTGCGTATCATGTTACCAAGGTGTAAGGCTGATTGTTGATATCACAGGTGAGTATGAGATATCTTCCTTCTGCATCTAAGATATGATAAGGAGTTGAGGATAGCCAGTAAGACTCCTCTCTTGTTTTCCTGAGCACAAGCTAGGAAGACATTTGGGTAATCATTTGGGGGCTTAGATGCTTGAAAGTGGGTTTCTTGCATGCTTAGTATCTCGGCTTTACTTTTACTGGCCCCTTTCCACATAGAAAAGCGCTTTGCAGGGTGGTTTAGCCCCTTGGCATTAAGTGAATGTCATTATTGGAGGGTTTAATGGATCTTAGTAATTTGAAAGTCACTCACAGTTGCAGTTGACCAAGGTTGGTCTCAGTATGGGCTTCGGTCGCTGGAGATGTTCAATGCATGTGGGTTGGAGTAGTTGGTTTGTTTCACTGAAAATGTGCAAGATGGAGATTCTAGAGGTTTGATCCTCAGTTTCAGCTCTGTGTGTACCAAACGGTAAGAAGGGTTCTCGGAACATAAGAAGGGTCAGTAAAAACAACAAAATTGAAGCAGTAACAAGAACATTAATAAGAGGACCCGATGGTGGGTCTGGATGCAAAGAAGTCTGCTGATGTGTCTTGGGGAAAGAAGGTAAGGTGTGCATTACTATCTCTTGGCCAGGGGAGATATAAAACTAGGAGACTCCATTAGTGTGCTTTCTGGAGGATCTTTTGTGAGATACTATTTGCCATTCATTTTGCCTAGCTTTGGGTCTTGTGACTGGTGGTGTAGCAGGCGTTGGTTCAGGAATATTCCCCAGAGGAGGAGAGCATTCAGCCCTTCTTCAATTGTTGAAATATTTGTGGTGACACCGTTATAGATGATGGAGAGGGTAGCAGGATATTTTTACTTGTGTGTGATATGATGGTTCCTGAGTGCCTTTGTAATGGTCGCTAGATTCCGTTGACACTGAAGTGTGTGCTTGGAAAGATCTGGAAGCCGTTGGAACGATGTATACTGCTCTGGAATATATTGTCAGCTTTGTGGAATGTGACCATTAGCTGTTCTTTCACATGGTGGAAATGCGCCCTTAACAAGACATCCCTGGGTATTTCAGCAGGTAGAAAAGAGGGTTTTGGTACTTAATGTGCTCTGACTACTGTAAGTTTGTGTGCTGACAATGAGGGTGCTAGTGTTGAAAACAGGTTCTGTACATATTGCTGTAGTTGGGGGGCAGGAATAGTGCCTCTTATTTTTATGTTGTTTTTTCTGGACCTGTGTTCTAGGTCTGCTATCTTTTCTTTTAGCCAGACAATTTCCTCTTTTTGGCCATTATGGTCTACTAGGGTATTGAAGGACACAGAGTGTTCGCCCATTGTGTTTTCAATGTGATCTATCCTGTCACCCATAACTTGATATCAGCTTGGCACAGTTTCACACCTGACATTAGGCCAGCTTGTAGGGAAGCTTTGAGTGAGCGTAACATCTCTTTTAGAATAGCATCAGAGACAGGCTGTCCTGATATCAGGAAGGCAACTATAGGGTCAAAAGCTTCAGGGTGATGTGCTGATGCAGATG
The DNA here is from genome assembly GCF_062004578.1 of Staurois parvus. Classification (NCBI taxonomy): domain Eukaryota; kingdom Metazoa; phylum Chordata; class Amphibia; order Anura; family Ranidae; genus Staurois; species Staurois parvus. The sequence continues at coordinate 2,628,682 of NW_028317874.1, forward strand.
CCTGCAGCCCACTGACCCATATCTGGATCCTCCTATTGTTTTCCAAGGGTCCTACATGGTGTGGACTTCACTGGGCTCCTGGTTGTGGGGCAAGAAGCCTCAGAGGACATCCTGCTGTGTGGTGGGGCAGAATATTGCTGACTGGGCTGCTGATTGTGGCCTCACGGCTAGTTTGTGGCCTTGTCTCCTGGCTGTATGGAGCAGGCTCCGCTGCCAATTTGATGTAGCCCGCAAAGTATACAGTGAAAAAATACTGATAGCTTGAGTGAAAAAATCCTGATAGCTTGTGGGGTTGTGGCGACTTTTGGCGGCGGTGTGGCATGGTACCAGTGCCCTGGGACTCGCAGGTGATAGCAGTGGCTGTGTCACAGCTATGGAGGCTCCGATGTCTGGATTTTCCCGTTGGCCAAGCGGAGCTCTCAACTCAGGCGTCCATCTTAGAGCTTGGTTGCCACGACCCCCCACCTCTTGTTTCCTTTTAGAGATGTGCTACCCTATTCTTGAAAGATTTTTATGTTCTGGTTAATTTTTTGGGGTTTCTTATACCCAAAATTATGTTGTTCACTATATTGTATTTTCTATTACACCCTTAATAAAGTAATTGTAAAAAATAATTGTCCCTTCCTCTTTCCCACTGCAGGAAAAAAATATAAACTATAAATGTATTCATCATAAACATGGACACTAGTAAAATAATTTACTGTGCCCAAAAATATGTGTCTTAGTAAGAACCACAGTCAAAATGGTATGGTATGCAATATAAATAAGTAATAATGTGATAAAAAGTGATGTAGCGCTGCTATCTAAAAACAACACATCAACATATATACAATGGAAAATTACATATTCACATGAGCAAATAAGGTGCTTAAATAAATATTTCCATAACAATAATGTGCAAATCAATAAATTGTTTCAATCAATCAGTCCATATATCATATATGTGACCAACACCAATGATTTTAAAAATGCCCGTGCTTAAGATCCACTTTGTGCAATCTTGTGCCACCTTAGTGCTCCCAGAACTCTCACCTTCAATTTTCTTTAATAACAGCGTGTATACAAAATATCTCTGTCTGTCTCTCTCCTTCACTCCTTATAGACAGTCCATTTCCCTCTTTGCCTTTTGAATCAATGCTCGGATGTATTAGAAGTACCCCTTCTGCCTTAGATAAGTCGCATCATCTCGTTCATGCATCGAAAGAACACCTCATATGGTGCATTAAACTTTTAAAATATTTCACATTTATTTAAAATATTACACTCACATAAATCAGGATAAAAATGCTCTCACACAATGCAAGATCGCATAAACACTTCATCGTGCGTCACTTCTAGAGATGAGCGAATCGAAGTATCCGAAGTGGAATTCGAGTCGAATATCGGAAAAATTTCGATTCGTGCCGAATCCGAAAAATAGCCTAATTCGGACGCGCGAATCGAAATTTTTCAGAAAATGGCGGCTGACATGTGCGGCGACGGAGCGGGGATGTCTGGGAAGGCGCGCAGACAAGGCGCGCTGACCCATAATGCATTCCTCAACTACATGTGATCGCATCAGCCAATCAGCAGCCAGCCAGCCAGCACTGTGTAATGGTCGAGCTATAAATAGCGGCCATTTTGGAATTCTTCATTTGCCTGCAGTCATTGAACAGAGGCAGACCGCTCTGTACTAGGGACAGGGACAGAGTTAGGGCCACAGAAACGATAATTGGGGACAGAGAAAAGTTACTTAGGGACAGAGAACCATTACTCAGGGACACAGACTTGTTAATGAGGGCCACAGAATCGTTATTTAGGGACAAAGAAACGCTAGTTAGGGCCACAGAATTCATAATCAGGGACAGACAGAATTGTTACTCAGTGCCAGAGAATTGTTACTTAGGGCCACAGAAACGTTATTAGGGCCACAGAATTTTTACTCAGGGACAGACAGAATTGTTACTGAGTGCCAGAGAATTGTTACTCAGGGACAGACAGAATTGTTACTGAGTGCCAGAGAATTGTTACTTAGGGCCACAGAAACTTTAATTAGGGCCACAGAATTTTTACTCAGGGACAGACAGAATTGTTACTGAGTGCCAGAGAATTGTTACTCAGGGACAGACAGAATTGTTACTGAGTGCCAGATAATTGTTACTCAGGGCCCCAGAAACTTTACTTAGGGCCACAGAATTTTTACTCAGGGACAGACAGAATTGTTACTGAGTGCCAGAGAATTGTTACTCAGGGCCCCAGAAACTTTACTTAGGGCCACAGAATTTTTACTCAGGGACAGACAGAATTGTTACTGAGTGCCAGAGAATTGTTACTCAGGGACAGACAGAATTGTTACTGAGTGCCAGAGAATTGTTACTTAGGGCCACAGAAACTTTACTTAGGGCCACAGAATTGTTACTCGCACAGACACAGAATTGTTACTCGCACAGACACAGAATTGTTACTGAAGGCCACAGAACTGTTACTTAGGGCCACAGAATTGTTACTCGCACAGACACAGAATTGTTACTCGCACAGACACAGAACTGTTACTGAGGGCCACAGAACTGTTACTTAGGGCCACAGAATTGTTACTCGCACAGACACAGAATTGTTACTCAGGGCCACAGAACTGTTACTTAGGGACAAAGAAACGCTAGTTAGGGCCACAGAATTCATACTCAGGGACAGACAGAATTGTTACGGAGTGCCAGAGAATTGTTACTCTGGGCCACAGAAACTTTACTTAGGGCCACAGAATTTTTACTCAGGGACAGACAGAATTGTTACTGAGTGCCAGAGAATTGTTACTCAGGGACAGACAGAATTGTTACGGAGTGCCAGAGAATTGTTACTCAGGGCCACAGAAACTTTACTTAGGGCCACAGAATTTTTACTCAGGGACAGACAGAATTGTTACTGAGTGCCAGAGAATTGTTACTCAGGGACAGACAGAATTGTTACGGAGTACCAGAGAATTGTTACTCAGGGACAGACAGAATTGTTACTGAGTGCCAGAGAATTGTTACTTAGGGCCACAGAAACTTTAATTAGGGCCACAGAATTTTTACTCAGGGACAGACAGAATTGTTACTGAGTGCCAGAGAATTGTTACTCAGGGACAGACAGAATTGTTACGGAGTGCCAGAGAATTGTTACTCAGGGCCACAGAAACTTTACTTAGGGCCACAGAATTGTTACTCAGGGACAGACAGAATTGTTACTGAGTGCCAGAGAATTGTTACTTAGGGCCACAGAAACTTTAATTAGGGCCACAGAATTTTTACTCAGGGACAGACAGAATTGTTACTGAGTGCCAGAGAATTGTTACTCAGGGACAGACAGAATTGTTACGGAGTGCCAGAGAATTGTTACTCAGGGCCACAGAAACTTTACTTAGGGCCACAGAATTTTTACTCAGGGACAGACAGAATTGTTACTGAGTGCCAGAGAATTGTTACTCAGGGACAGACAGAATTGTTACGGAGTGCCAGAGAATTGTTACTCAGGGCCACAGAAACTTTACTTAGGGCCACAGAATTTTTACTCAGGGACAGACAGAATTGTTACTGAGTGCCAGAGAATTGTTACTCAGGGACAGACAGAATTGTTACGGAGTGCCAGAGAATTGTTACTCACGGCCACAGAAACTTTACTTAGGGCCACAGAATTTTTACTCAGGGACAGACAGAATTGTTACTGAGTGCCAGAGAATTGTTACTCAGGGACAGACAGAATTGTTACTGAGTGCCAGATAATTGTTACTTAGGGCCACAGAAACGTTATTAGGGCCACAGAATTGTTACTCAGGGACAGACAGAATTGTTACTGAGTGCCAGAGAATTGTTACTTAGGGCCACAGAAACTTTAGTTAGGGCCACAGAATTGTTACTCAGGGACAGACACAGAATTGTTACTGAGGGCCACAGAACTGTTACTTAGGGCCACAGAATTGTTACTCGCACAGACACAGAATTGTTACTCAGGGACACAGAATTGTTACTCAGGGACACATAATCGTTTAATTAAAGAGTATGTCAGGCAACATGCAGAGGAGTGGCAGAGGAGGCAATGTTTTAGGAGCGAGCAGACGTGGCAGCAGAGGAAGGGGTCGAGGCAGCACTATTCGCAGCCAGAGGCCAGTGCTCCCGGTGTCATCCAGCGGTCGTGTCTCCACCGACAACCCTGCCGTCATCGATTGGTTGGCTCGGTCGTCTTCCTCTTCCCAGGTCACCTCTGACACCTACAGCCAACGGTCGGTGGGTACGTCAGACACAACCGTTAGTTGGCATGGCCCGGGACCTAGCCCACTGAAATCACGTGTCCTCTACCTGCCCCTGTCCTTTGGTGTTCCCTCACCAAGCGAAGTATCGCATGCTGTGGGCTCAGCCCCACTGTACAGTGAGGAAGAGCTAACAGAGGGCGGTCAGGAACGGGGGGAGACATCCGCCTTTTCAGCAGCTAGGCGAAGAAGTAGTGGCGAGGAGAGTGGCCCGGTAGCCGGTCTAGAGACAGGTCTGTCTCCTGACCCAGACGCAGCCGAGGGGGCTAGTAGTGAGGCGGAGACCCTACTTGATGATGAGGAGGTTGATCGCACTTGGCAGCCTCGTCGTCATCAGGCAATTTCTTCCGCATCATCAGGAGAAGAGGGTGGCAGCTTGGCAGTGAGCGAAACAGTCGGTGGGTTGCCCAGGAGACAGCAGCAGGGTCGCAGCAGTGTCAGTGGAAGCAGTGTCAGTGGAGCCAAACGGCCACGGAGTAGAGCACCAGCTCCACTGCAGCCTACCACCACGGCCAGTAGTGGTGCCGGTGTGCACGGAGGAAGCAGCAGTCAGCCAGTGAGGAGTATCGGGGGCAAAGTTTCCTACTCGGCGGTGTGGCAATTTTTCGTCAAGCCGCCCGAGGAAGTAAACGTAGCCGTATGTCGACTATGTGGCCAGAAAGTCAAGTGTGGCCAGGGGGCCCATGTTGGGACTATTTGGGCCATGTTGGGACAATGGGAGACCTCCCATTGCTGCTGTCTCCATCGCCACACTCTGCCATGTGCCACTTTCAGGTCTCCTCACACACTGCTGGTGTGTTCAGTTTTTTGACATAGGGTGCTGGCAGATTACGGGCCTCCCATAGCTGCTGCCAGGCCCCTAATCTGCCATAGGCCCCTATATACCGCCTCCTCATGCTGCTGCCAGGTCCAGAGTCTGTCATGGGTTCCTGTACGGCCTCCCATTGCTGCTGTCTCCATCGCCACACTCTGCCATGTGCCACTTTCAGGTCTCCTCACACACTGCTGGTGTGTTCAGTTTTTTGACATAGGGTGCTGGCAGATTACGGGCCTCCCATAGCTGCTGCCAGGCCCCTAATCTGCCATAGGCCCCTATATACCGCCTCCTCATGCTGCTGCCAGGTCCAGAGTCTCTCATGGGTCCCTGTACGGCCTCCCATTGCTGCTGTCTCCATCGCCACACTCTGCCATGTGCCACTTTCAGGTCTCCTCACACACTGCTGGTGTGTAGAATTTTTTGACATAGGGTGCTGGCAGATTACGGGCCTCCCATAGCTGCTGCCAGGCCCCTAATCTGCCATGGGCCCCTATATACCGCCTCCTCATGCTGCTGCCAGGTCCAGAGTCTCTCATGGGTCCCTGTACGGCCTCCCATTGCTGCTGTCTCCATCGCCACACTCTGCCATGTGCCACTTTCAGGTCTCCTCACACACTGCTGGTGTGTAGAATTTTTTGACATAGGGTGTTGGCAGATTACGGGCCTCCCATTGCTGCTGCCAGGCCCCTAATCTGCCATGGGCCCCTATATACCGCCTCCTCATGCTGCTGCCAGGTCCAGAGTCTCTCATGGGTCCCTGTACGGCCTCCCATTGCTGCTGTCTCCATCGCCACACTCTGCCATGTGCCACTTTCAGGTCTCCTCACACACTGCTGGTGTGTTGAATTTTTTGACATAGGGTGCTGGCAGATTACGGGCCTCCCATAGCTGCTGCCAGGCCCCTAATCTGCCATGGGCCCCTATATACCGCCTCCTCATGCTGCTGCCAGGTCCACAGTGTCTCATGCCATGTGCCACTTTCAGGTCTCCTCACACTGCTGGTGTGTTGAATTTTTTGACATAGGGTGCTGGCAGATTATGGGCCTCCTATAGCTGCTGCCAGGCCCCTAATCTGCCATAGGCCCCTATATACCGCCTCCTCATGCTGCTGCCAGGTCCAGAGTCTGTCATGGGTCCCTGTACGGCCTCCCATTGCTGCTGTCTCCATCGCCACACTCTGCCATGTGCCACTTTCAGGTCTCCTCACACACTGCTGGTGTGTTCAGTTTTTTGACATAGGGTGCTGGCAGATTACGGGCCTCCCATAGCTGCTGCCAGGCCCCTAATCTGCCATAGGCCCCTATATACCGCCTCCTCATGCTGCTGCCAGGTCCAGAGTCTCTCATGGGTCCCTGTACGGCCTCCCATTGCTGCTGTCTCCATCGCCACACTCTGCCATGTGCCACTTTCAGGTCTCCTCACACACTGCTGGTGTGTTCAGTTTTTTGACATAGGGTGCTGGCAGATTACGGGCCTCCCATAGCTGCTGCCAGGCCCCTAATCTGCCATAGGCCCCTATATACCGCCTCCTCATGCTGCTGCCAAGTCCAGAGTCTGTCATGGGTCCCTGTACGGCCTCCCATTGCTGCTGTCTCCATCGCCACACTCTGCCATGTGCCACTTTCAGGTCTCCTCACACACTGCTGGTGTGTAGAATTTTTTGACATAGGGTGTTGGCAGATTACGGGCCTCCCATTGCTGCTGCCAGGCCCCTAATCTGCCATGGGCCCCTATATACCGCCTCCTCATGCTGCTGCCAGGTCCAGAGTCTCTCATGGGTCCCTGTACGGCCTCCCATTGCTGCTGTCTCCATCGCCACACTCTGCCATGTGCCACTTTCAGGTCTCCTCACACACTGCTGGTGTGTTGAATTTTTTGACATAGGGTGCTGACAGATTACGGGCCTCCCATAGCTGCTGCCAGGCCCCTAATCTGCCATGGGCCCCTATATACCGCCTCCTCATGCTGCTGCCAGGTCCAGAGTCTCTCATGGGTCCCTGTACGGCCTCCCATTGCTGCTGTCTCCATCGCCACACTCTGCCATGTGCCACTTTCAGGTCTCCTCACACACTGCTGGTGTGTAGAATTTTTTGACATAGGGTGCTGGCAGATTACGGGCCTCCCATAGCTGCTGCCAGGCCCCTAATCTGCCATAGGCCCCTATATACCGCCTCCTCATGCTGCTGCCAGGTCCAGAGTCTGTCATGGGTCCCTGTACGGCCTCCCATTGCTGCTGTCTCCATCGCCACACTCTGCCATGTGCCACTTTCAGGTCTCCTCACACTGCTGGTGTGTTGAATTTTTTGACATAGGGTGCTGGCAGATTACGGGCCTCCCATTGCTGCTGCCAGGCCCCTAATCTGCCATGGGCCCCTATACCGCCTCCTCATGCTGCTGCCAAGTCCAGAGTGTGTCATGGGTCCCTGTACGGCCTCCCATTGCTGCTGTCTCCATAGCCACACTCTGCCATGTGCCACTTTCAGGTCTCCTCACACTGCTGGTGTGTTGAATTTTTTGACATAGGGTGCTGGCAGATTACGGGCCTCCCATTGCTGCTGCCAGGCACGTAATCTGCCATGGGCCCCCGTACCGACTCCTCATGCTGTGACGTTGCAACAAGGTGGAATTCAACCCTACATATGTTAGACCGCCTTTACGAACAGCGAAAGGCCATCACCGATTTCCTGATGTTAAAAGCGGATAAAGGTACTCCCTGTGTAACTTAGATGTCAGCCATTGGCAGCTCATGCGTGACACCTGCGCTTGCTCAGGCCCTTTGAGGAGGCCACGCTATTCGTGAGTCGCCAGGACTATGGGATGAACGACGTCATTCCTCTGTTGCACGTCCTGGAACAAATGCTGTTAACAATGGCTGGTCAGGATGCGGTAGACGTGGCGCACAGATCTCAACGCCACATGACCCCTGTGGGGGCAGGACAGGAAGAAGAGGAGGAGGTAGAGGAGGACATTGGTGCTCAGGAATTATTGAGTGAAATGGGTGGTTTTTCCACTCAGCGGACAGGAGTGGAGGAACAGGAGCATCTGGTAGAGGAGGAGGAGGAGGAGACAGAGGACCCAGACGCACCGTGGCAGTATGCTGTGGAGATGGAGGCAGGGAGTCCCTCGCATTCCTTGGCACAAATGGCCCATAGCATGCTCGCTTGCTTGCGTAGCGACAGCCGAATAATAACCATCAGACAGAGGGATGACTTTTGGCTGTCCACCTTGTTGGACCCTCGCTACCGTTCAAAAATGGTGGCCTTTTTCACACCTGCTGAGAGGGAGGCCAAAATAACGTACTATAAAAACCACCTATGTAGTCAGCTGGTCTCTGCCTGTCTGCGCCAACGTCCATCCTCAGACACTGTGGGCCCTGTGCGCTCGCGTTCCGCTGCCATGGCAGCAGGGGAGGGGTGGGGTGGTAGGAGCAGTGGCAGCTCCACCAGCAGCGGCTGCCTCAGTCTGCAGTCGATGATGAGTAGCTTTCTTCACCAGCGCAGTGAGGAAACTACTAACCAGCCGCAGCAGCAGCAGCAGCAGCAGCAGCAGCAGCATCAGGTGGACCTGGAGCAGGACCTCAAACAACAGGCTTAGGCCTACTTGGACAGCACCCTGCCAACCGAGGTAGACAATCCCCTTGACTACTGGGCAACGAAACTTGACCTTTGGCCCCAACTAGCTGAATTTGCCCTTGAAAGGCTGTCATGCCCGGCCAGTAGCGTGGCATCGGAGCGCGTGTTTAGTGCGGCAGGAGGTATTGCAACTCCGCGGAGGACACGACTGTCCACCCAAAGTGTGGAGAGACTGACGTTTGTGAAAATGAATCAGGCGTGGATTAGTCTGGATTTCAAACCACCAGTTCCTGACACAACTGACTAAATCCGCCATGAATCATGCCCCAAACATGTGCCACTTTCAGGTCTCCTCACACTGCTGGTGTGTTCCATTTTTTGTCATAGGGTGCTGGCAGATTACGGGCCTCCCATAGCTGCTGCCAGGCCCCTAATCTGCCATGGGCCCCTATACCGCCTCCTCATGCTGCTGCCAAGTCCAGAGTCTCTCATGGGTCCCTGTACGGCCTCCCATTGCTGCTGTCTCCATCGCCACACTCTGCCATGTGCCACTTTCAGGTCTCCTCACACTGCTGGTGTATTCCATTTTTTGTCATAGGGTGCTGGCAGATTACGGGCCTCCCATAGCTGCTGCCAGGCCCCTAATCTGCCATGGGCCCCTATACCGCCTCCTCATGCTGCTGCCAGGTCCAGAGTCTGTCATGGGTCCCTGTACGGCCTCCCATTGCTGCTGTCTCCATCGCCACACTCTGCCATGTGCCACTTTCAGGTCTCCTCACACTGCTGGTGGGTTCCATTTTTTGTCATAGGGTGCTGGCAGATTACGGGCCTCCCATAGCTGCTGCCAGGCCCCTAATCTGCCATGGGCCCCCGTACCGACTCCTCATGCTGCTGCCAGGCCCGTAATCTGTCATGGGCCCCTGTTGTCGCTTGTTGGCATATTCCGCTCGTTCAGATGCTCCTTCTCCTGCTACTCCTCTTCACGGATTCCGTCAGCAGTCTTTCTTGGAATCCGTTTCCAAGAGACAACAGTTTGCGAGCACGCACCAGACGGTGCAGAAACTGAACGTCCTCCTGTCCAAGTTGCTGCTGCCAGGCTCGTAATCTGTCATGCGCCCCTGTACCGCCTCTTCATGCTGCTGCCAGGTCCAGAGTGTGTCATGGGCCCCCGTACCAACTCCAAATGCTGCTGCCAGGCCCGTAATCTGTCATGGGCCCCTGTACCGCCTCCCCATGCTGCTGCCAGGTCCAGATTGTGTCATGGGTCCCTGTACGGCCTCCCATTGCTGCTGCCAGGCCTGTAATCTGCCATGGGCCCCCGTACCGACTCCTCATGCTGCTGCCAGGCCCGTAATCTGCCATGGGCCCCTGTACCGCCTCCTCATGCTGCTGCCAGGTCCAGAGTGTGTCATGGGTCCCTGTACGGCCTCCCATTGCTGCTGTCTCTATCGCCACACTCTGCCATGTGCCACTTTCAGGTCTCCTCACACTGCTGGTGGTTTCCATTTTTGTCATAGGGTGCTGTATGGCCTCCCATTGCTGCTGCCTCCACCGCCACACTGTGGCTCCACACTCTGGTTTTGGCCCCGTGACTGGCCAAATGAGTGAAGTGTGCGGTGATTCTAAGATCGACGGCACTCATCTGCATGTCATACTGCCTGACAGTATTATTTCTCTTCCCCAGCAGACTCCAAGGGCATTTAAATTAAAGGTACAGTGTTCAGCACTAATATTAAGTCTCTCTGAAGCCTAGAAACACCCTTTTTTAAGTTAAATTCACAGCGAATATATTCGACTCGAATCGAAATTTTTCCACGAATTCGCCGAATCAGTCGAATCGAATTTTTGAATACTTCGCTCATCTCTAGTCACTTCCTATTCCATCTGACTCCAGTTAGGTCTGAAGCGTTGTGCCACCGTCACGTAACTTCATCACCCTGTGCAGAGGTCAGAAATGAAGAGGGGAATAAATGAGATGTAGATGGGGGATGCAGAGGTAATCAACTGTGGAAGAGGACTTAACTCTGCACTCTGTTTGTAGCGTAACCATGAACTCTACACTCTGCATGTAGTGCACTCCTGAACTTTGCACTTTGTGTAGTGCACCCCTGAACTTTGCACTTTTTGTGTAGTGCACCCCTG